>NW_026089622.1:36125858-36425858 GCF_024586455.1 Bactrocera neohumeralis
TAATGTACATGTCTTCCAAACCAATAAAGCTACAATAACCAAAATTGCCCAGCACAAATATTAAAAACTTCTACCGACAATTTGAAAATTAATGAAATCGGAAGATAACCCGGCCCACTTCCCATATAACGGTACTTTTAAAAATTACTAAAAGCGCAATAAATCAATAACTAAATACGCCAGAGCATTATATTTTACCTCCGAAATGGTATGAGAGGGCTTAATGGGAGCCAGTGAGAAAATTGGACGATGGGTGTAGCTCCGCTCACTTTTTGGTGAAACGCCAAAACTCAAGCCCCAACCGAACGATTTCGACAAAATTTAGTACGAAATCAGAGAACAACCACACTTATTTTCTATATAGCACAATTTAAAATTCCATGCGACTTTGTATCGCATTTGTATCTCAATGGAAATGAGAGAGCGTCTTTTACTCATAGTAGTGTATGTTTGTGAAAACTTGACCTATCCCCTACATAACTAATATCAGGATTTTCGAACATCCGGCTAACTTTTGCTCTATATGATTGGTTTTTAGTATATGGCATACAAGGTGTAGTCCAAAGTAAACAGGACTTTTTGGATCTATATGTCCTGGTGCGTTAGTATCTGCTACCTTTATCGATTTCCAGTGAGAATTTCATGACATTTCATTGATCGGAAGTGAAGTTATTGCGTTTTAAGTGTCAGTATGTTTGTGTTATCGGTGCGAAAATGAGCTTCGAACAAAGAGCCAACATTAAATTTTGTTTTAAAATTGGTAAAACTTTTACCGAAACGTTTCAGTTGATGAAACAAGTTTATGGCGATGATTGCCTATCCCGTAGCAGAGTGCACGAGTGGTTTCAACGTTTTCAAAGTGGTCGTGAGGACAAAAATGACGTTCAACATGTGGGCCAATATGCGTGAATTCATCAAAAATCAGCCAAAATCATCATGGAAATCCATGGAAATGGAATTGAGCATCTCCAAAACATCGAAATCGAAATCCAACATTCGAAGGACGATTATTTGACCAAAAATCACATTTTAACCATTAACCACTCCCCGTATTCACCTCATATGGCATTGTGCGACTTCTTCATTTTCGGAAAAATACATTTGCCCTTGAAAGGAAAGAGTTATGCAGACGTAGATGCCATTCAAAAGGCTTGCACCGGCATACTGGCGGTCATACCGGCCAACGAGTTAAAACACTCTTTCGACATGCCTTTGGACCATTTTGAATAAAATAAATTGATTTTGCCGAAAAAACCATTTGTTCTGTTGTTTTTTAAAGTCCTGTTTACTTTGGAACGCACATTGTATTAATAGTACGTACTGTTAGCAAAAATAGATAAAATCAGGTCGATACTTACCACAACTCCCAGTACTACATACGTACTATAATGATTTTCGTTTTTCTAACAAACCTTTTGTCCAAGGCATATGACGGTTCGATCCTCTGGATGACGTTTTGTACTTTAAGGTTGATTATTGCAAGTTGCAAGAGTATAAAATGTTCGGTTGCACCCGAACTTAGCCCCTATTTTTTTATGAAAATATAACTGTGTTAGCATGTATGCAACTTACTTAACAACTCGTAAATTAAACTACTTTAAAAGCAGCACTAGAACAAAAAAGCAAATGAAAGTATGTATGTAAATTATTTTTAAATAAAAATTATATTTTATTGTAATACTACAGTTTACACAATTTATTTAAATAAAAACTCAAAAAAAAGGTGAAATATAAAATACTATTGTCAATCTTTTGTAATGGTACTATTCTGCTACCATTTAAAATCTTCTTTCAATCTTCGGGATAGATTTCAAAACCATTTTTTTTTGTGCGTCAAAAAAGTGAAAAATATGTTGAGTTGGAGTTAAAAAATATATTATGTGGTAAAGAAATATTATTTTTTGCTGTTACAAATTAAATGTAAATTGAAAATTTCGATCTTATTTAAGAATCTCTATCTGCAAGTTTGCAAAAATTCTGTGGTGGCGATTATCATTGATTTCTATAAGTTCGACTGCAACCTGTGCTTCGGAAGTTTGTGAGATATATACCGTACATAAATTAAACCTATTAGAAGCTGTGACAAATATTGCGGTGCAGTAGTTATATCATTTTATAGTTTGTTGCTTAAGTTATTTTGTGGTCAGATTATGCCCTTTCAGAGAGCCGAATAATGCGTATGTATAATGATTCGATTTTTATTTGCTCAAAACACTGTATATTTTCCCCTAAAAATCGGAAAAATGTATTTTTTACAGTATTCAGTTTGTTAAATGAAAAACATCAAAAACGCTAACTAGAAATGAAAAAATAATCTTTGTTACTTGCTTGTTCGATTTCTGCTTCTGTGGTTGATGATTGTATTTGACAAAGCAAGTTCGGCTTTCTCTTGCGGTAGTTTTAGAAATCAATATTTCAAATAACTTTTAACTATCATAATTGTCTTCTATGTTTCCACATTCAATTCAGTTTTGTCTGACGTCCATGTTTTGTTTACATAAAATATATTCAATGATGATAGAAATTTCTTTTTATTCGCAATCGAAGTTTTTTGAGATGAGGGAGTAGTTTCCCCCTTAACAATAATAATAATAATATGAGCAAAATCAAAGTAACGCGTGTTAATAGAACGTTCTCAAAAAGACAAAGAACTAAATTAAAAGTAAATAATACTACGAAATACAGTATAGATCTGATCATGAAATAAGCAAAGCCTCCCCCTACCACACCACTCTATTGGGAAAAAATTTTCGTACCACACCTAAGAACATCATGCACTCATACTTCACCACACGGGACAACACAGCACACCACAACATCGCGCTTGTACACCACCTCACATAACAAAAGGGATTTGATGATAGCCCCTACTCCGCCTTATCTGTCCCTATGAATGGATCGCTTTGATTTGGTGTATTGGCGCTCAGTGTCGTGTTTTGACGGCTAGCCACGTTTGTACATACATATATCAAGTTTCATTAAGATATCTGTATTTTTATTCAAGTTTTCAACTTCCTTGTAGTTTTTGCGACCGTTCGTTTAAATTTATTTTCTTACGAATACTTAGCAGTGTCATAAATTTTCCGTCTTATACATACAATGCATATAACGAGCACAAAGTCGAAAAAATACCGCTTTTAAACTCTGTCAGGGGTGACTGTCTGTAACTTGAAATTTGAGATCGTAATGGTACTTTGTACCAGTGTCTATAGTAAAAAAGAAAGGACGAATTCGTAGATATTCGTAATCGAATTGCAATTCTAATAAGTTTACCCTACGTATCTGTTAAAGCACTAATGCCACAGTAAGAAAATTTGAACGAAGCCTTACAAACATTTATATTTATATATTTATAAAATTGTTTGAAAATCACTTCTCAAACATTGTCAAAAATCGATGATATAAGCCCTTCCGTTTCTCTGCCTCAAATATACCGTGTATATTAATTTTGATTTCTCAGCTGACTTTGAACCGCTTCAGTTGGTCAAAATGTGTGACGATTTAATGAAATTAAGTGACAAAATTTCTTAAAAATTATGTGGTTTAGCGTTGAATATGTATGGAGTTGGTGGAGACTTTGGTCCAAATCTCATATACCTAACATAAAGAATTCCGATCCGTTTGTTGATGTTTTTCATATCAACTTAATGTATTTAATTTAGGGTGAGTTTATTACTTTCAAAATAAGTTAATATGATACCCAACTTGATTACAAACATGATGAAGTTGAATCCTATCGCTATAATTTTAAATTCTTGCGACATGTTGCTACAGAGTATGATGGGCTTGTTCACCCCCTATAGAATTGCAATTTGGCACAAAGGATCGCGGTTGAGGGAGAATCTGGCGATTAAAACTTTTGAAAAAGTGTGAGTGACTCCACCCCCTAATTTGTTTATTATACATATAAGCCCTATAAGAACTTCTACTGATAGTGTGAAAATGAATGAAATCAGAAGATAACCTTTATTATTTTGACATCGCGATTGAGGGGGAATCTGGTGATTAAAACTTTTGAAGAAGTGTGAGTGACTCCACACCCTAATTTGTTTAATATACATATCTCTTAAACCGTTCAAACCAAAATAACAAATTCGTCCAAGATAAACCCTATAAGAACTTCTACTGATAGTGTGAAAATGAATGAAATCGGAAGATAACCTTTATTATTTTGATATTCTTATGTTATGGTGCGATGTGCGCGAAATGGGACTACAACCACGCCTAGTTCTCACATAACAAAATTTTAAATACCATTTGATTCTTTCATTTTCTAGAACACAAATCAAGAAGCAATTAATATAATGAAATCGAACCAAAACTGTTCAAGCCCCTAGGTGCCAAATATGTGGACTCCAGAGTCCATACTTGACGTTTTACCGAAAATATCGGTCAATGTATGGGATATAGAATTGAAATTTGGAGATAATGCTTTCTTGATAGTAGTATGTCTGCGTGTTAAAAATGAATTGAATCGGGTCAATACTACCTTTAGCCCCATGTATCAAATATAAAGACTTGTGAACTTCCGGGTGACTTTATATCAGCCAAAATATGAGTCATTGCAATGAAAATGAAAGAGCGTGTTTTACTGATAACAGTGTATTAAAATTGGGCGAAAACTTGACCTAGCCCCCATATACATAACTAATATTAGAATTATCAAACATCTGGCTGACTTTACCCCATATGATTGGTGATTGTACATGAGGAACCTTGATGAAACTTTGAGAGTATTTTATTAGTCTGTGGTCTTTAAATTACTTTATTGATAAAAAAATAGGTAAAATTATATCAATACTATCTCTGTATTGTTTTATGTACCACCTTTTCCGCACTCACCGTGTATTTTTCCCAAAATTGAAAAGTATAAAACACAGGTATATATGAAATGAACTCAAGAGGTTCGCAAACTTGTAATGCAAATGTACTTTCGGATTTATTTTCACAAAATAGGTATACAGTATATAAACGGCTTTAATTTTTAAATGAGATGCTCGCAAAAGAATTTAAAATAAAATTAAAATTTTCGCCTCACAAAGGTTACAAAATATTTTTTAGTTAACGATGATGTTCGCAAAAATGGTAAACGTTCGCCAAAAAGGAATCGAGTTGATCAGACCGATGTCGTAGCGCAAAAAGTGTTTTTTGATCAAGTTGTCTGTCCTCTTGTACTTTGATTCGGCGAAAGTAGATGATGGTGTGTGATGTCATTGTGTGTGTGTTAGAGCGTGGTGTATAATGCGAGGAAAATGATGATGAGTGTGGGGAATGTGGCGTACCAATGTTGCATACAAGGATGTGTGGGATGGTGTTGGCGGGCAGAAGTGGGAAGGCTGATACCCATTTAGCCAATCTCCTTTATTAAACTTCGACTTTCTTACTTGTTTCTATTATGATTTGTATATTATCTACTCACATATAATAACTAGTTATGTATCTGCTTTTGCTGATGACAGAATTTTTGCCTGATTGAAATTATAGTTTAATTTTTATAACGGTTTGAACTTGTAACAGAGCTTATGTCATGAATAAGTACATATCTACATACATATAGGGTTTGTACGGAAAGTAATAGGATTGAGTCAATTTAAAAAAAAAATATTGAACCAATCGCTACAATTATTTAAAAACCTTCAAAATAGGCTACTTCTGCATCGATGCAGCGCTACCAGCGCGATTTCCAAGCATTGAAGGGGTCACGGAGGGCATTTTCCGGAATAGCCTTGAGAGCCGAAGTGCATGTTGCTTGGATCCCCTCTGTCGTCTCAAAATGCTTGCCTTTCATCGGCATTTTCAGGCAAGGAAACAAAAAAGTCCGGGGGGCCACATTGTCACCTGTGATTACGTTATTCAAAAACTGGGGGCACTTTCACATATGTTCAAATTTTTTTGGCACACTTCCACTCGCCGCAATTTTTGGTCGTGAGTGAGCACTTTTGGGACCATCTTCACACATACATACATACCTTGCTCATGTTCAAGTGCTCCGTCACAAAGTCATAAACCACAGTTTTTAATAAATTTAACATCTGAGCAATTAAGGAAATACTTAGTCGACGGTCTGAGTTCAAAACTTTGCACATATTAGTCACATTGTCGGTTTTTGTCAAAGTCACAGGTCTGCCAGCACGGTCTTCATCAGCGACCTCTTCCCAGCCTTCCAAAAAAGCCTGGCAAAATCAGTCCTATTACTTTCCGGACAAACCCTGGATAGTAAATACAGATTTATAAGTTGTCAAAATAATATCAGATTTTCAGAAAAATGCAAATTTCACATTCATGAGAAAGTTTTTAATAATCTTAATGGATAATAGGTTTTTGATAAATAAATTAACTATTTATTTGCTTTTCCGTTGGAGTAATTGTTTAAATAATTTATATTGCGCATACATCTACTTACTTCTAGGAATTAAAAGGATAATTGTACCTCACAACTAAATGATGTGTTCTGTTATTAGCATTGCGCTCTTCTATTGGTTTATTTTCTATACCGCTAATTTACCTCAGTGTTGTGGGCACGGACGATTGATTGAACCGCCTAGTAGAGCGTCAGCATGGCGATATGGATTTCAGACGCCACCAAATTACAATGACCACGAATTATATTGCGGTGGATTTACACGTCAATGGAAGCAAAACAATGGAAAATGCGGCGAGTGCGGGGACGCATGGGATTTACCCAAGCCAAGACCACATGAGTCCGGTGGTTTTTGGGGAAAAGGAGTAATCGTAAGGAAATACTCATCAGAATCTGTTATGCTTATTCGTGTTGAACTCACAGCTAGTCACATGGGGTACGTAAACCGCATGCCTTAAATACATAATAAGGAAAAGAAAATATATGTATATATAAATAAATAGTGGCACTCATTTAATATCGCAAACTTGTTATCGCAAAATATCTGTTAATTTTTACATGCAATTTGTCGCAAATTATTATACATACATTCCGCTGTTTACTCTTTTCTCGCGTTTTGATTTCTTCATTTTAAATTGGAAAATGTAAGCACATTTAAATTTAATAATAAACTATTTTAAAACGAATCAATTAAATATTTATAGAAAAAACGATGACGGGACAATGAAGAACAGCTGACTTATTTCGCGTCTTGCCACTATTATAAATGCCACATCAAATGAGAACCCTAAAAATATTTTTAAATATGTACATACATATGTATATACAATCTTTATAACTACCTTAAATGGTAAAAAAATAATCATAACATTTGTATATTACAGAATAAGTTTTATAAGCTTTAAAAACGTATCATAACACTTTCAACTTGATTTGAAGTCATATATTTCGAGTTTTGATAAATTATTTTGCTATCGAGGAAAAAATTACCATATCAGCAGGATTCTTGCACAAGGTTGTGTCGATAACCCAAAAACACCAATTTGTCAAAAGTGTTGTAATCAATGGGTTTTATGATTTTAAAATTAATTTTTCAAACATTTCAACAAATGAAAATGTGTTGAATGCGAATTCATTGTAAATCATACAAAAGTCAAAAAGCAAACAAAAAATTCATGAAAAAAACAGAAATAAAGTTGTTTTGACATTATGGATTAAATTATTTTTCCGTAATATGAATCACGCTCTGAAGTAACATGGCCTTGTATACATAATTGAATCAAGTTCATCTGGTATATTACAATTGTCATAATAATAGTTTTTTCTTCAAAAGACGTCTTTATGTGTCACTATAAATTAAAAATTTTGAGATTTTCTTTCAACAATATTCATTGCGCTGTAGATATAGAACAAGAATAGAGATAGAAGCTAAGAGACGGATGTTGAATTCATTTATAAACATTTTACAGACCCACGGAAATGCATACATGTCTTAAATGTTTTCATATTGCGAGGGTATTTAAAAAATGAAAATTATTATAATCTGGATTGCCTGCCAATAATGTCATTGTTTCTTGTAGGCCGTCCGTATCGCTTTATCTCCAGATTGTAATATTCCTTTGACTTTGTTTAACGGTGGAGCATGCCTTAGAGGCTTCATAAAATCGATTTTTTGAGGATTTTTTTAGGAGGAAAAGAAATAATTGATTAAAGCGGCATTTGTAGGGCTTATACTCGTAGTTATATATTTAGATATATATTTAGGAGCGAGCTTTCAATCTAAACGGACGTGTCTTCGTGCGCTCCGTGGAAACTTACTAAAAAAACAAAAATAAAAATAAAACAAAATAAACAAATATTAAAAAAATGCATTAAGTGCAAGTGTTAGGCAATAACGCCGAAAGTGCAAATCAAAACATAAAATATTACAAAAGAATCAAACTGTTTACAAACAATAAACATAATAAAACAACTAATAATAAAAGAAATAAAACAAAAAATACAAAAGCATGAACGCAGCTTTTGACAGCTGCACGACTACACGACTGCAGGCCGACAGTTGTCGTTCTCGCTAACTTCAATATCCTCATATTTTTGCCAACGACAGTAGAGTTGACAGTAGAATGGAAGATAGCAAGAGGAGGTAGAGTGGTGATGCCACTAATATGTAAAATGTAAAATTATTCACAGCTCTAACAAACTTGATGTTATTTTACAAATAAAAGCATAAAATAGCTATATTATAGCTCTATTATATCATTTGTAATAACAAGTGATAATTTAAAGCAAAAATATTTACCTATTTACTTATTTTTTGCATAAAAAATTTCACTTTGAACAAAATATTAAAATTTCATTGAAGTGAAAGGTATTAGTATGGCCACAACGAAATTGTGTACATGCAAAATGGACAACTGCGTTGTTTTGTGTACATGCCGGCCATTGTGTTGTTGTTGCTTCTCAAAATGTACATGTAGTAAGATGAACAACGACGTTTTCAGTTCACTGTCGTGCCGCTGCAGTCTGTCGTAGCCATTGTGTTTTTTCACTTTGATGAACAGAGCTGAGCATTCAATGAAAATTGTGCTCAGAAATATACATACATTGCTATTACAGACGTACATATGTCGCTCTTTTGCTTATATTTTTATACGTTTACATGCAATCATATCATTTGATATGAATATCATTTTGCGAATTTTTGTGAATTCATGCAAAATTTATAACATTATTTTTAAATTATGGTATTTTCAAGGTAATATTTGCAATTAATGTCCAAATATTTCTTATCTTAGATAATATAATATAATTTCATATTAATGTATATATGCTATATACATACATATATGATATGCTATCTACTATAAAAGCTTAATACATATATTACAATAATAATATATGTAAATTACACCTCTTATTATTTAAAACTTTCATACGCATCTATCCTGCAGATATGTATGCAAGTACAAATCAATTTCAAATCAAGATATTATCATTTATCAGAAATATAAAATGCGCGCGCTGCTCTATATGTACACACATACATATATGCATATGTGCGTATGACATTTTCACACAAATAATGCATACACAAACCTACAGATATACATATCTGCGTACACATGTAAATATGTCGCACGTAAAAATTACAAATATTGTTCTACAATCGTCTCAAACATCATCATACATACTTGTACGCATACACATTAGGGTGTGTCATTCTGAGTCAACCTTTTTTTTTTCAACTGAAAAACAGGCTAAAAACTTTCGAAAATGTGAAAAAGAAAGTCACTCAAAAGATGAGCTCTTAGTATTAACATTAAGAGGTGCCTATTTCAAATTTTCTGTTTTCCATATAAATTACATGGAAAAAAAATCATTTTTTTTTGTGGTGGTTATTGTGCGGAGGTTATTATATGTGCACGCGATGGCTACCAGCAGGTAGAGGTAAACTCGATTCCGATTCTACTAGAAAATCGATTTTTCTCGTAAAATCCAATACTTTAGGATTTAGTTTCCACCACTTCCGAAATCCAGTTGTAAATGTTCTTTGTATGTTGTCAATGCGAACATTATTGGGAACCGGTAAACTCCAATGTGAAACATCTCTCAAGTGTTGCGCTTGATCGGTCGTCTTAATTGATTCTGTATTGTAGATGTTGCTATCTGAATGTGATTTTTCAAAATGTGAATCATTACTTTCGTCAGCAGGAGACTCGGGTACTTTACTTGAACTTTGGCCGCTATCTGCTTTTGTGACATACATATTTGAAAAGAGATCCAGACATGCTCTGAATTTCATCCATTTTAGCCTTTTTGGCTTTTCTCTGCTGAAACCCGCTTTGTCTTTTCGAAGTATGAATTCCCTGCGGCATATTTCGTTCTGGGTATCCTAAAAATATTGTTATTTAGTAAGTGATACGTTGATTTCATAAAGAAAAAAATAATATCTGTTCTTAAAAATTAATTTTTTTTTAATCAAAAATTAAAAGCTGATATAATAAATTAATAACTGAGATAGTAAATTTTACAACATATTAAATAATTATATTCATAACATCAAAAAGTACTGACTCGATTTAATTTATTACCATTTGGTTAAGAGAATTTAAAAAGTATAAAAAGAAATTCTATGAACTGTAGTACAATAAGTGCTATGTCAGCATTGAAATTTTTACTAACCAATATAGTACCTAATATTTTTTTTTAATCGATTCTAATAATAACTACACAATTTATAAATAATTACTATTCTCTTTACAAATATTACAAATACTATCTGTAAGAATACTTATACTAATTTTTAATATATGTATAGTAAAAAATACTTTCTTGTTTTTCTAAATATTTTTATTTTCTGATGTATAAAGATTGATATCTATTCTAGTGAAAAGAATAATATACAAACTCGAGATTTTACTATACGGTTTGTAAAATTTAATTTGAGGTTAGAATTTGTTATATAATATATTCTAACATTTTTAGAAACAACTAGCTGACCCAGCAGCCGTTGTCCTGCGTGAAATTATGTGTTTTGAAATGAAAAGAAAGTTAAATTTACCATTTAATTTTTGTTTTTATTTTTCAATGTAACGCAGCTTGATAAACAACATTTTTTGGTTTCTGTTCCGATGTACAGAAAAGATGGTTTTCCAACTCGTGAGCACGCCACGGCCGTGTGAAAAACATAACATTTCCAAATTTATGCCTCACACTATGCGACTATCTTTAGGTGATTGTCATCTCACATGCAATTTTCACTGGAAACGAAATACGTTTGAACTGAAATGGGAAATCGTTAGAACTCAAAGGAATTCGTAGAATCAAGCATTCTGCCCCTTGTATTCGATAGGTGTGTCACAATCAGTCGGGTTCCAGTACACAGTTTCGTGGCATGATGATTGCGAAACATAATAACGACTGATCCTACTTTGAGACGCAAATGATGCGGTGGCATACCAAGCCTGTCCAAAGAATTTAGAAATACCACTGGATAATTCACGGAGCCGTCTTCATTGTCAAGACGATCGATCGATTTATATGAGCGCAGGTCTCCCGGAATTTGACTTTGAATCTTCCAGTTTAAGTCAACAACATCGGTATTTTTGGCAGCTAGCATTGCGCGTGTACTTAAGGAATCGTAGGTGCGATAATTTGGCCAATGTCCGAACATTTGTGATGAGTTTATCTTTCGTCAATTGACAAAGGGAAGATGGAATTGATATCGAACCACCGGAAGTATCAACCGAAATTCTACCATTTCCAATTTTTAGCGAAGGCCATGTAAAATGTCTTCGGCAATGTCTTTTTTGTTCGTATCCCATAATTGACGCGGATTTGAAGGCTGATATGTCGAAATGATTATCGCGAAAAGTGTGCGAACTTCATTTTCATTCCAGTGATTAATGTGTTCTAGCAATTGTAATTGCTGGCTTACTTCTCCAAAACTTGCACACACCGTAACATTCACAGTAAGCAATGACTCAAATAAAGTTGAACCGCGTACATTAATCAATAGCAACCGAAGGTAGAAGCAGTCGTCGTTTTTCGAGTGGATTGTGTAAATTCGTCCTAATGCATTAGTTGAGAACACATCTGGATTTCAATCTACTGGTTGGCCTTGCTTTCTGCGCAACTATTTCTTCGACGATGCATTCCATGTATAATATCAAGGTATTTCCGAATAGAGCAACGTTCTCGCAAACGGATCACTGACGAAAGTTGAGAAAAAACTCGTCAATGTTAATTTTGTTGCTGGCGGTGTTTTCACAGGATGTACTGTATTCTTTGAGTTGAAATACACATTAATATAAACACATAAATATCATGGAGTGACATAACTACAATATGTAGTTGGACATATGCTACCGCGGAGTTTTTTGTAGACATTATGATGTTCTTCAATATTGTTTTACATTATTTTGTTCTATCGCTAATAGTTTCGGCAGCGCATTCGACGAAAGACATTTTAAGACTAATTTTTCTACACCTTCGGTTACATTGTTCAAATTTTACCAAGGATCCCTATTTTTGTTCAAAATGAAATGTAGCCTATGTCAAATTGGAAGAATGTAGCATTCTATTGGTGAAAGAATTTTTTAAATCGGCCCAGTACTTTTTGAGCCTATTCATTACAAACATACAAACATACAAAAATAGGTACAAATCTTTCCTCTTTATAATATTAGTGTAGATACTGTCATTTTTTTTTGTAATGTCGATTTCTAGTATAATAACGTTCGATAGATGGCCAAATTGGAAAAATCTCTCAAAACTGAATTGTTATAAAATAATTTTATAAGTCAATCTAGCAATGTCCGTGGTACTCCATGTTCCCTTGCGGAGCATATGTACTTATGTCAACGGTAGCGATAGGTCAACCTGCAAACACCGTAAGACGAATTGTTTTGGAATGTAGAGCAATATCTTGTTCTACATTTATATTTATCTGAAATAAGAAGCTACTCACACGCTGTGTCCGTAGCATACGCATAATCAAATAAAAACAAATATCAAAACACGCTTCGGTATGCTTCCACAAGAAAATTTGTAAACAACGTATCAAACTACACCGATGACGTATGTCTCTAAGCTGTATTTCAATTTTTACTATCCGCTGTTAGTAATTTTTACTATACAAGAATATAAATTTTCGTAGAAGAGGTTTTGAATATTTGTTACACAAAATACTAATAATTGTAATGATATTCTATTATTATTTAAAATGCAGATAACACAATTTGCGATACAGTTTTTGATTTTTATAAACTGGTTAGTAATTTTTCGAAACCTTAGTTATTATAATTTATTTAACCGAGGAATTTAATTTTCGTTTAGGCTTAGTAATTATTCTTAAATTTAATCCTGTTTTGAGATTACTAACTAAATATAGTAATTTTTCTAGAATATTATAATAAATTTTATTATATTTTTTTCTCCGTGTACTCGTTACGTTACGTTATATACATAAATTAATAATCCTGCATCTGGGTGTAAAAATGTATTTAAGTAGGTATGACTAGAAAATAATAGCAAAAATACTTTACTTACCTTGTTTATTTTCTTCAAGAATCGACTATTAACTCGGTTTTATACAAACATTGTTGTTTTTAATATCTAATAATTAACAAACACTTTGCACTAAACTTTCACACGTTCACGTAAAAGAATATTGAAATAAATGCGGTCGGAAGCAAGAGAAATTGCTCAATCCCAAGCGAACGAAGTAACATATCTTGGTATTTACCTAGATAGAAGGCTCACGTGGAGAAAACACATCTCGAGTAAAATAACATGTATGAAGAGCTGCAAATTTAAATTGGCTTTTAAATAAAAACTCCAAACTTAGCCTAGACAGCAAAGTGCTTTTATATAATGCGGTCATAAAGCCGATTTGGATGTACATATGGCATTCAACTGTGGCGTACGACCTGTGCAACTAATATTGATATAATACAAAGGTTCCAATCAAAAATGCTTAGAACTATCACGTGTTCACCATGGGACATGCGTAACGAAAATATCCATAAAGACCTTGGTATTCCTATGGTAAAGAAGGAAGTAGAGGACAGTATAATTAAATATATATCTAAACTCCGAGATCACCCAAACCCTTTGGCTAATGCTTTGTAACATTCCTTCGATCAAACATGCCTTAAGAGAAGAGATGTGCCTGCGTACTGAGGAGCAACGTATCACCAAAGCAGCTCAATCACTTGAGCATAGATTGAAGATTTTATAACTTAATGTTAGGCTTTAAGAAAAAGCAGATCCAATAAAGAAAATAATTGTGGAAAAAAAATATTTAGACATCATTCACAAATTTTTTGATGCGAAATCTTTGATATTCTGCCTTTGAGAAGCAATTGCCCGATGCACCTCGCATGGGCATTTGTCAGACGGCGGGCAGGATGCAGGTCGCAATTTCTATCGGAAACAAAAAAATTCAAAGAGATTCATATTTTGTAACAGTTTATCTTCTAGCCGAACTAAAAAAATTCCAAAAAAAGTGTAAAATTTAAATTTTTTTAAATTGAAAAAAAAACTGTTTTTTTTATGTTATATCATCAACAATGTCAGCCTGGAAATCCTACGTAGGAGAACTCTTGCCAACAGGTGCTACTTCGGACAGAGTAGGCAATTGAGAAGTAAAGTTCTCTCTCGACGAACAAAAACCAAACTCTATACTCATAATTCCCGGCCTGCTGTATGGTGCAGAGCAGGGATAATGGGATGCCCAATTTATTGCAGTGTGAGAGCGCCTCAAAATAAGCGTTTTTTATAACATTTTCCATTGTGGCCACATCGAATAAAATAAGAATTTTTGGGCATTTAAATTAAAAGACCCAACATTTATTACGATTGAAGATTATTATATATTGGACTTTTAATATATGGCGAAACTACTTAAATCCTTTTTATGATTTTATGATATATTAAAATAACTAACTTTTGATATTTCACTACTTAATAAGGTGAATTAAGCCTGTTATTTGTAATTGAAAATTAATTGTTCTATGCATCAAATAGCAAAACGTTTAAAATATGTTTAAATTTTGCATTTTCTTTGATTTTCATTTTTTTAATTTTTATTAGCGATCTTGAACGGCGGCAACAAATTCCTCCGTTCATATATATTTTTATACTCTCGCAACAATGTTGCTAACGAGAGTATTATAGTTTTGTTCACATAACGGTTGTTTGGAAGTCCTAAAACTAAAGGAGTCAGATATAGGGTTATATATACCAAAGTGATCAGGGCGACGAGTAGAGTCGAAATCCGGATGTCTGTCTGTCCGTCCGTCCGTCTGTCCGTCCGACCGTGCAAGCTGTAACTTGAGTAAAAATTGAGATATCATGATGAAACTTGGTATACGAATTTCTTGGCTCCATAAGAAGGTTAAGTTCGAAGATGGGCAAAATCGGCACACTGCCACGCCCACAAAATGGCGGAAACCGAAAACCTATAAAGTGTCATAACTAAGCCATAAATAAAGATATTAAAGTGAAATTTGGCACAAAGGATCGCATTAGGGAGGGGCATATTTGGACGCAATTGTTTTGGAAAAGTGGGCGTGGCCCCGCCCCCTACTAAGTTTTTTGTACATATCTCGGAAACTACTATAGCTATGTCAACCAAAGTCTACAAAGTCGTTTTCTTCAGGTATTTCCATATACAGTTCAAAAATGGAAGAAATCGGATAATAACCACGCCCACCTCCCATACAAAGGTTATGTTCAAAATAACTAAAAGTGCGTTAACCGACTAACAAAAAACGTCAGAAACACTAAATTTTACGGAAGAAGTGGCAGAAGGAAGCTGCACCCAGGCTTTTTTTAAAAATTGAAAATGGGCGTGGCGCCGCCCACTTATGGACCAAGAACCATATCTCAGGAGCTACTAGACCGATTTCAATGAAATTCGGTATATAATATTTTCTTAACACCCTGATGACATGTACGATATGGGTCAAATCGGTTCACAACCACGCCTTCTTCCAATATAAAGCTATTTTGAATTCCATCTGATGCCTTCTCTGTATAATACGAGTATAAACATTAGGAACCAATGATGATAGCGGAATAAAACTTTACAAAAATACGGTATTTGAAAAATATGTAAATGACGTATTATGAAATCTCGATTATCACTTTACCATGCGAGAGTATAAAATGTTCGGTGACACCCGAACTTAGCCCTTCCTTACTTGTTTGGTATAATTTCAATCTGGCCGTTCCAGCCATTCCAATTGCAAAACGTCAAAACCGACACAATCCAGTCAACTGTCAAAGTACGGTAGGTGAGCGGTTCTCACATTTCCAGTGACAGGAGAGTTGGGGATCTCTTTATCTCTTGTGCAGAGGCTTAGACGATGACAACAACTGATGAGTTGACGTTGCGAGTTTTCGAGAGAAAAGTTCTGCGAAAGATTTACGGTCCTTTGCGCGTTGGCCACGGCGAATATCGCATTCGATGGAACGATGAGCTGTACGAGATATACGACGACATTGACATAGTTCAGCGAATTATAAGACAGCGGCTACGCTGGCTAGGTCATGTTGTCCGAATGGACGAAAATACTCCAGCTCTGAAAGTATCCGACGCAGTACCCGCTGGGGGAAGCAGAAGAAGAGGAAGACCTTCACTCCGTTGGAAGAACCCGGTGGAGAAGGACCTGGCTACGCTTGGAATATCTAGTTGGCACCACGTAGCGAAAAGAAGAAACGAGTGGCGCGCTGTTGTTAACTCGGCTATAATCGCGTAAGCGGTGTCTACGCCAATTAAGAAGAAGCTCGGTCACTATTTCCCTTCTAGCTTCGAAAATATTTCGAATTCCCATCTATATCTTTGGTGGCATATTCTTAGACCATTTTTAAATAGATTTAGCAAAAAAACAAATTAATTTTTTTAAACTTCTAAAGCAGGTCCCCCCCTTAATTTAGACAACCTACAAATAAAATTAATTCTTACTTCTTTTTTGTTTTTAGGTCAGTGATCTGTACCGAGTTTAGCCGAACATTTTATACTCTCGCAATTAGTTTCAGGTGTCGGTAAAACTTTATACTAAAGAATTAAGGATGATATGCACGTACTGAAAAAATTTTCCTTGGTTTCATTAAGGCACCCCACATACAATCACCAATTATATGGAGTAAAATCAGCCAAATGTTCGAAAAATCTGGTATTAGTTATATGGAGGCTTGGTCAAGTTTACGACCAAATTTATCCATTTCTTGCACAACTATATACTTTTATGAGTAAAATACGCCCTCCCATTTTTATTATGATAACCCACATGTTGGCCGATATATGCGATAAAACTGAACTATAGATACTGAATCCACATTTCCGATATTTGGGGCTTGAAAAGTTTTGGTTGAATTTGACAAATTTTTGGTCATAAATTGGCGCACTTTAAAAGAATTATTAGTGCAAAATTGCACTGTGCTCTGAGATATAAATGTAAGAAGAATGTCTCGTACCAAATTTAGTCGAAATCTGTCTTTTGGGTCCCGAGATATTTTTCCAGTGTCGGTAGGGTTGCTTAAGGGATTTTTGCCGAGCTTTGTAGCTTTAGTGGTCTAGGATATGTGTATATTAAAACTATTACCCCTACGTATACTTATACGTTTCCAGTTAATGGCGTTTTGTGGGCATGCCAGTGGTCTGATTACGTCCATCTACGAACTCCGTCTTACTTTTTTTGCGAAGGAATATAGTTATTAAGTTTCATCAAGATATCTTCATTTTTACTCAAGTTACAGCTTGCACGAACGGACAGATTTACATACAGATAGTCACTCGGAATTCAACTCGTCGCATTATCATTTAGAATGTGTAACCCTACATCTATCTCGCTTAGATAGGTGATGCAAAACTATTATACTCTGCAGCTACATGTTGCAAGAGTATAAAAATGTTATGACAGAATTTAACATTCATAACTCAACGAAAATGGGAAATGAGTTCAAACATATTTGATATCTGATTAACATATACTATTGGTTGTAGATTGACTTACTAGTTTTATTACTCTATTTTGCTTCATGACCAAGATATTCGTATTAAAATCAACCTAATCAAATGAGGATATTATTCAACTAAAGTGGTTAAATTTGATTCATTATGCATATGAGGGAAAATTCGACCAAATATTTAGACCAATATTATTCATATGCACTTAATATACATATATTTTAATTACATTTGTAGGTATTTTGAGTTTCGCATTTGCTCACAACCATATGCACAGCAGGAGTGTTTCGATCAACATTTATTGAAAGTACAGTCAGGATTTCCGAGTCAATCAATATCAACTGATCTTGAAACTAGATTTTATCCGAGAAATGGCAGTTTAATATATAATGTTAAAGTCCAACTTCCTAAAGGTAATGATGTGAAAACCTAAATAAATTTAAATTTTGAACTAGTTATATTCCTCGATAGGTTTGAACTGTAATCACTGTGTGTTGCAATGGCGTTATATAGCTGGTAACAACTGGGGTATTTGTCCGGATGGAAATGGTGCTGTAGGCTGTGGACCACAAGAAGAGTTTCGCGCCTGCTCTGACATCGTTATAAATGGTCACGAATACAAACCGGATTCTCCGTCCGAACCAAGGGCAACAGAAAGTCCAAAACACAGACAGACACCAACCAAAGAACACTTCGATGAATTTAATTATATCAAATTGATAATTTCATTAATTTTGCTAGTAATTTTCTTTATGACAGTAGGCGTTGGGTTTTTGTTTAGAGCGAAAATTAAACGTTATATCAAAACCAATTTGTATACCAGACTTCGAAAAGCCCACCCGTTCTCATTAAGTGATATTGCGTCTAAGCCGGAACCATCTTTAAGGACTATCTCGTCTTCTATGGAAGGTAAAACTTCAAATTCTGCTGAAATTAAGTCTAGTTTGACGCCACCAATACCGCCACCAAGATCAAAAAGAAACCTTCATGTTGAGAATAATCGCTTATTTTCTCAATCTTCAAACTTAGAAATATAAAAATTAAATAAAGAATATTATTTATAAAATAAAGTTAAAAAATATATATGGGGTACTCACAAGCCGTCGTAAAACATCGTCAAATCGTAAAATTATAAATTTTTGCACTTGCTTAAAAAAATTGTTGTTATATTTCATACAAAAATGAGTTTACACATTTACAATTATCAATGCTATATTTCGAATCGTTATAACTTATAGCTTTATGAGACTTGTGAAAACCCTAATAATCAAAATATTAAATTTTCAATATTGACAAATTTTTAAGTTTATTATGTGATGTTGAAATGAAATATATTTGCTCGTGATAAAAGAGTTCACCGCAAAATTTAGTAATTAAAGATATGTTATTTCTTTGGTTTAATTTTTTGCGATCTTTAAGATATCAGAATAAGTTAAAAACTGGCAACATTTCATGCCTTAAAAAACAACAGTTTTAGTCAAAGCCTTATGACTTAAGACTGAATCAATTCAACAAAGAAATAAAAAAAAACATAAGTATATCTATAACATAAACAGAAGTTGATTGAAATTAGTATTGTAACACCGGTCCAGAAAAAGTATTTGCTTAGCGTTGTTTATAATTCTATGTAATTAAGGCTTAATTAAATATATACTGTTTAAGCATTCCTTACATACATTTTTTCAATAGTCTTGCGGAAAGCAGTGCAATAACAAAACATCCAAAACATTGGGTGATCGTTTACCTCCAAGAGAAGTAGATCGAAAATTTAATTATTTTGAAAACTGATGCACTTTATTGCTTTAACGTTACCATTTGTCAAAATTTTTTAAAGCATTTTTTTATTAGTTTGAAATAACTGTAAGATCCGATTTTTCCCAATAAATATTTATTACATACCGTTTAACATATCTTTAATTAATTTATTCAATTTATATACATACGTATATACGTATATATACATGTGCATATAGGTGTTTGTCATTATAAAAATATGTAAATCCAACATAAAAATGTCTTTTCAATATTAGGATATTCGAAAATATGTATTTTACAATATGAATTTGTAATAAATTTGTACATAATTGTACTAAAGAAATTCCTTCTTTTTTCAATATGTGCTTTTAGTAATCTGTACCTCTCATCGTATAAGGGTTCCTCTATTGCTTGACTCAGTACTGTTGGAACATATGTCAAAGATGGGTATCAGACAAAAGTAAATACATCATTTTTTATAGTCTGCGATAAAGGTTAAAAAGCAATCTAACGGCTGAAAATGTGTTTATGGTTCTGTTATTGTAACAGTCAAACACGCGCAATTTTAGTTTATTCGATTCCGTTCCAGTAATTTTGATGTAAAATATGCACCGCCCTTCGAATCGGGGAAAATATCGATAATGTAATAGAAATCGTGGAGGTCGGACTTCATGTAAGAACTGTTTTGTCCAGGAGCTAAAAACATCGATACCACACGAGTTAAGACAATAAATCCTGACGCACCAAATTTTTATTTGCGAACTACTGAATCACAAAAAACCGCTTGGATCTTCCACGAGGAAATTACTTAAAACACACGTCAAGGGTTGTTAAGGACTGAGTGCTTTATTAAGCTCCGAGACAATTAAACCCTACATGAATGAACCTGTCTGGGGAACCAGACTCACTATTCTCAAAGAGAAAATAGAAGCAGATTAGAATAGCATAACATCTGCAGAGTTAACGATTCGACAAGAATCGAAACCACGGCGGGTGCGAAAAGTTATAGACGGCAACCCAACTACGATATATACTAAAATGTTTCAGAAGTTAATTTTTTACTTAATGTAAACTTTTTTAATGTAATTTTTGAGTTAAATAATTATTTTTTGTTGTTATTAGAAAAAAAGAATTGCTATTAAAAGACTACTACTAAGTTAACACTGTATCCACACATTTTTCTAAAAAAAAAGTTCTCTGTGGAAGTTTTTAGTAAGCAAAGCGACAAAATCTACACAAAAACTTCCCAACGCGCTAAAAATGTTATTCCATGGGTTGTATGAGTACACTCTTCAATGGAAGGCATTGGATATTTTAGTAAGATTCTGCTCCAGCGCACCATAGTTGTTCATAGTTGCAGATTATTTTGACGATTTAACCCTGTTTGAATTGATCATCCGGAAGTCCAAATTATAAGCTTTTGGACTAGAGTTTGTGGTCAGAATTACCATGACCAGTTGAATACTCCACAGAAATTTTGGGAGTCTCAAAAAATCTCTCTAGCATCATTGTCAATACCAATAGAAATTGAGGGTTCTTCTACTGATCAATGGCCGTTTGGGGGCTTATGTGAAAGCAAAAGGTAACATATTCGAGTAAAATTTTGTACATCGGTCTTTATCTCATGTGTTATTAAATAAAATTAACTTTCAACTGTTTCAAGATACATCCGAATTTTATAACTTTATTATGAAATAATTAGTTAAAATGTTATCGCTTTATTAATTATTGAGTTATTTAATTTAAAGTCAAATAACCTAATGGATTGCAAGACTATGTTATTAGAGAAATAGGCGGTGTAGCCTGCGCTGCCAGATCTGTGGATTTTTCCGGATTTTGAACCGCAAAAGGCTTGCGGATTTACACCCACATTACTCCTGACATTCCATGTCAATAGAGCTTTTTTCTTTATTAATGTAATATGAGTTTGGAAGAAAAAACATATCGTTTTATCTTCTCAAATAGCCAATATAGAAAAAATCACATTGTTTGCTACTATAACTATTTTTTTTTTAATATTTAATAAGTATTTGTCGCAGCAAGATTGTCATTTCGTGACATCGTAGTAGCGCAGCGAAATTCGGCTGTGTTCACTTTTTACACTTTTCTCACTGAGTTCTAAAACACCACTCCAGAAGGAATCTTTCTCTGCTAACCACCGAACCACACTCGGCGATAGCGTCACCACGCTGGCGCCCCGCTAAAACGGTACTTCCCAAAGCGACAACATGGAGACAACCAATCGCCGCACAATCAACGGCTGACGCAATAATGAAAAACTTAGTCTTCTAATGAAATTCCCTAAATTGTATACACATACACTCACACACGCATACCAATATCCACACACTATTAGGGTGTGCCGATACGGCCATCCTGACCATTACACGACCTCGTGCAATTTTACAAAAAAATGCTATGTTATTATTCAATCAACTTATAAAATTTTATTCAAATGTAACTTCCAATTTTTCATCTAATCTTATAATTTACATTGACAAATTACATCTTCATATTTCTGTTTCCTTCTTAACTAACACAAAATCCCTTACTTTAACACAGCTCATTTTCACATTATCATTAACCACACATGTTTTACATTATAATACCCAGTGCGTCACACACTGTGATCAAAACAATTGTTTTGCACTTGTGCCCACATTATTATTACAAACATTATTATAAGCCCTTAAGGCAACTGTACTGTCTCTTTGAACTTTCAATTTCCTCATTACTGTCTCTTTCAACAGTGCCTCTTTCAACTTTCTTTATTACTGTCTCTTTCAACAGTGTCTTTTTCAACTTCTACATTACTGTCACATAATAAATTCATTAATCAATCAAATACTCCACACACCATGATCAAAACAGCTAACATTAGTATGTTTTGCAATTGTGCTTGCATTATTATCTGAGTACTCTGCCATTCTCTTTGGCCTGCCATTCATATATTTTGTCATTCTTATTCATTTACTTCACTCTCTTTAGTGATTTCAGCATTCTCAACATTTTCATTCTCACTTTCTACTGTGGCTTCAACGCTCTTAATACTCTCAATATTTTCATTTTCACTCTCTTTACCGTTCGCAACTAATTCTCTACTTGCAACAACATCCTCATCATCACCATCATACTCATTCGGTTCCTCGGGCACTTGCGCCTCTGACAACCTTTTCAAATCTTCGCGTGCATATCCACAACATACCCCATTGATCAAGAATTCCAAAATGTACCTGTCACCTGTCTTTCTTCACCTTCAAGCAACACAAAATTTCCAACTTTATGTCCAACTACTTTTGCCCTACCTTTACCAAACCGCCTTTCATCACAAACTGCAGTGGCTAACGCATTCTTTGCAGCTTGCGCTTTTACGTTTGGCAGGTCAACAACATTTTTTATGTCGCTAGGTGGAAGTAATCCTAATGCTACCTTTCCCAACAACATTTCTAAAGGACTTGCTTTCGAAATGCATTGGTTGTACAATTGATTGCCAACTGCACCTCTCCTAACACATGCTGCCAAGACTGAGTTCCAGTTGCAATCGCCGTTAGCATATTTTTTAACGTGCTCATGGTTCGCTCCACTTGACCATTAGCTCGACTTGCACCAGTGGCTATCAAATGCAAGTTTATATTCTGATCTGAACAGAATTGATTGAACTTTGCGCCTGTAAACACCTTCCCTGGTCAGCTATTATTCGGTTTGGTACTCCAAACAATGAAACAGCGGATTGAACGGCTTTTACGCAACTCTCACTGTCTAATTTAAGGCTATGACTAAGATAGACGTATTTGGTAAACGCGTCTACCTGAACAATAACATAATTCTTCTGGTCACTCTTGCCACTTAATTTTCCTGTTATATCGATGTGGATTGTGTGCCAAGGAGTAGCGACTTTGGTATTGAATGCAATTCAGCCTGTATTTTCCCTGAGGTGGATTTTGACATTTTGCAAGTGATGCAGTTGTCAACAAATTTTTTAACATATTTTGACATATTGTCAAACCAGTAAAAGTCATAAGTTTCATCCAATGTCTTATCAAAACCTAAATGCATTATTGACTCATGAACCTGGTTTATAACAGACCATATGAAAGTTCGTGGCACCACTGGTAAACAACGTGTTCTGCCATTTCTCTGTATTTCCCGTCCTCAGTTCATAGGTTTTCGCAATATCTTCAGGCAGAGAAAACGCTGTTAATTTTTTTACAATTTCGACTATGTCCGAATCTCGACGCTGTTCGGCAATAGGCCAGTTGCTTGAAATTTCAGCTAAATTTACTCTTCTCTCATCGACTAATTTTGTAGCCGAAGTAGACTTTGTTAAAGGAGGATTTCTCAATAAAAAGTCAACATGTGCCATTCTTTTCCCTTCTCTATACTGAATATCGAATGTGAATGACTGCAAATAAGCCCACCAACGTTGTGCTCTGGGGGTTAAATCTAGTTTATTTTTTGACGCTTTTAGTGAGTTGCAGTCAGTATAAACAATAAAGTTCCTGCCCAACAAATAATGTCGAAAATGTTTAATGGAGTTTACAACAGCTAAGGTTTTCAATTCATATGAGTGATATCTTGATTTTGCGGGTGAAGTAGTTTTGCTATAGTTTTCTATTACTTGAGGTTTGTTATTAATTCTATGTAATAAAATTGCACCGAAGCCAGTACAACTTGCGTCTGTTTGCAATTCGATTGGATAAATTGGGTCAAAGATAACAAGAACTGGTTTTTCTGTAAGAATGGCAATGAACTCAGTGTTTTAATACGTGATCAATTTAGGAATGACAGAGCAATTTGTCAAAGCGTGGAAGAATATTGTTGTGCTGACATTTGTAAAAAATTTCCGAATGTATGTAGTATGGTAATGAAACACACAAATTATTTCAAGGTTATAACTGTCCCGGAAATCATAAATAATGAAACACACAAATTATATCAAGGTTATAACTGTCCCGGAAATTGAAGCTGGAAAAGTTTTATGTTGATAGTCGAATATTTCCCAGGCAACAACTAAGTTTCAAATTATGAAGACAAACTGGGACTATCTCTAGAAGCAAATTTGAGTATCAAGTTAAACTATTTCCGTAATAATCTGGATACATTTTCAGATAATTTTGGAAATTAAAGTAAGGACCAGGGTCAACTAGGATATAAAGTGGTGGAAGAAAGGTTGTTGATGGGATCAATTGTTACTGCTAGATCTTAAGAAAGGATCGTCGACTGTAAAATTATAAAAGAAATATAACATGTAGTATGTTTTCGATATCTGCCTTTATGTTTACTTCCATGTATTTTTTCAAAACAAAACAGATATTGCAAAGATTTCAGTTATTTGATTTCATGTTTTCTGCTTTTTCTTCTGAATAAGATTTTAAAATAAACGAGAGCGAATTTTACAAAACCATTTGTAATTTCATGAATCTAAGGCAACAAAACCACAGTGTAATCAATTGAATTAGGAGCTGGTGCGAGACGTGGATTACTGTCGAAGTAAAGTGTCTTGCAACAGATCTCCTTAATGTTACCAGTCAATAGATCGATTACTTCTGAGAAAAATGCTGGCTATTTTACATACATTTAAATAACATTTCACCGCAAACTGCGAGAGAATTTTCTCTCAAAACAATTTTATTCACAGCAAATCTGTGCGATTTTAGATGCGGACTTTGCAAAGATCCAGGCAAATATAATAATAATAATTGTAACAATTGTAGACATCATTGTTTTCAAAAATTTATAAAGCTAAATTTGATTAAATGATGTTTTCAAACTTTTTCTTTTGATAATTCCAATGTTAAAATAATAGGCAGTATATATACGCTCCAGAGGCCTTTTTTAATTTAGAGCACATAACCCTATTGACTCTTTTAGTTTAAGGACTTACAAACAACTGTTATGTGAACAAAACTATAATACTCTTCTTAGCAACTTTGTTGCGAGAGTATAAAAATAATTATATATAAATCATAAGCATATGTGCAATGCCTTGCATTCTTATATCAGTTAACGTCTCCCTTTTTATTTGTAAATAATAATAGTTTATTATAATAATATTTAATTTATCCCATAGATATATATTATGAATTCTGATTTTATTGGTTTGTTGTTCGAATCCACGTTTTTGTTGGAAACTAAGCACTAGTATGAAAGGTATAGTATGTACATATGTACATTTGTAAGAGCTAAATTATTATTATGATTCTCTTGGACATGAAGTAGATTACTATGATCGCTAAAATCTTTCGTTTTCGTTTTTCACGTTTTAATTAATAATTTCACAAATAAAATTAATCAAGTTGTCTGCAATTTTTAATTTCCTATATAGAATTCTGATTTCGTTCGCAACCAAGTAAATCAGATTTGGTTTACACAAGAACTCTTATTAATTTCATATACAAATACATCTAATTAATTTATTAATCCGGCTAGCAACTGCTTAGCAAACATTCGAAGTTGCAAAGGATCGCCTTCATTAAACTCATTAAATATAAATTCCATTTCCTTTTTCAAACCATCCGATATTGAAGTTCTTATTCGTTCCTTGAATAAATTCGTAATTGGTGACAATATTAATCCACTTAATTCTCTTAGTATTTGAATTTGATCCAATTGAACATGTATTTTTCTGTAAACACAACATTAGAAATAATATAGTATACATATACTTATGTATGAATGCATTTTACGAAAACTGAAGTTAAATCGAATCCTTTGAACTCCTGCTAGATATCCGTTTTGAATTTATGAATAAGATACCTCTAATATACATATGTATGTATGTGGATACGAATTTAGTATGAACGGCAATGAATAAATTATACTTATTTTTTTATTGATGCCAATTAATTCTTCTGACACTGCGAGAGTAACACATAATTACGAATCTACATTCTTGTTCTTACCTGTAGTCGAGAATGCGAAAATCGTGGAGAGCTAAGCTAATATTTGTCACGTCTATTGCTATTTCCGAACGAATAATTGTATCTTCCAATTTACCTATTACCTTTCCATAACCGTCAATGGGCATTACTTGAAGAAGAAAGTTGTATTCAAACTGAAAAGTAGTAAGAAATTTGTTACAAAGTTTAAATTTAACTCCAAGTCTATAAAAATGGTATGTATTTCAATATTACCATAATGAAATTTAATTAATTAATGTATCAATGCACTTTGTTGCCAGTTTACAATTTTTTCATATTGTCCACGTTCTAACTGGGTATGTCTGAATTCTTTATTGATATATTTGATTGTCTAATGACCTTCGGAATGGTGTAATATTTCATAGGAATATATGAACTTCATTATTACGCACTGCTGCACATTGAACAGACAAGCTTCTATCATTAATTTAAAAAGAATTTCTGCACAAACTTCCCTTAGTCCTCGTGAACCTAATATGTATCTCTAATATCCCAATACGATAAACGAGCTAATAAAACTGTTTACGATTTAGTAACAACACATCATTTGATTTTGGTTTTTCTATGTTGTATCTTCTAATTAATATAATAATAATATTTTATTCATTAAGTCATCAGTATTTAGATGGCGCAATATTGAACTTCCAGCAGTCTGTGGGCCTTATCATTGTACAAACCTATGCCTATACAATAACCCTTGTATACTTTTCTTCTCCAGAAATTTCTTATATCGATTCCTCTCTTTTGTATTTAACACTTTTGGCACAATATGTTTCGTAATACATTTAAAAAGAAATGTTAAATAGGGTATAAGTCGGCGCAAGTTTTTAATCGATATCGATCGATTTAAAATTATGATAAATGAAATAAAATATGTTTGAAACAGTTTATTATTATAATTACAAAATAATATTTTGGCGAAAAAACATTTTTTTAACGTGAAATTTGCATGTCACTTGGAGGCAAAAACACAGACACTTTTGCAAATACCGGAAATAAATTTCATTTAATACTGTACATACCCATAAAGAAAAATTTTTAGTGAATTAAGTGGAAGGTTGTATTCGGAAAATATTTGTTTTATAGCATCAGCATTTTATTGTAAACAAATATATTTTGATATTAGTAATCATTTTTAAATATATTAGGTTAGTTTTCGAACTGCTAACTACTACTATCTAGCCAACTTTCTGCTGGAAATCGTTAAACAAGCGAGAGATGACGAATTTTATTTGATTTTGTTTATTTTCATTGTTTTGAACATCATTTTGATATTTTCCTGCTACTTTATGAATTTTTTACTATCGTTACATATGTAACATATTTCGTGTGTTAATAAATATTTTCTTTTTGGAGAAGAATACTGTTGATTTTGGGCTCTGCACCAGGGACATCAACCGCAGAAAAGATATTTGCTAAGTTGTAAAGAGGCGAAAGCTCTGTGCAAGGTGGGTGCCGCTCAAGTTCATAATCCAATAAAAAAAACGAATACCTTATTCTGAAAAGTGTTTGAGTGCGCTATCATTGTAATAAAACCGAATTTTTGCGTCGGTGTATGGCAATAAAAACATGGCTTCATCATTTCACTGTAATCGAACCAGTCTTTAAGCTCCGAAAGACGAAAAAGTCGTCTGGTAAGGTTATGGTATCAGTCTTTTTGGGATGCACGTGGTATAATATTCATCGACTGATTACTGAGCCAGTTCTGAATAGACTAATAGAAGTATGAATGCATTTATGTCCTTCGCCCAAAAGAAAAGTAGCCGCAATACCCTGACGACGAAAATGTCAATTTTTTTGTGATATTTAAAATATCTGATGGGTTCCTTCTAAAAGAAAATGTCCAGGAGAACATCCAGCATAATTTTTTTTTACTTACTTCTTTTTTTTTTGAAGTAATAAAATTACCAAGTGATTCTTACAAGAATTTTAAAAACATGCTTATGATTTTAAATATAATTTTGGTATTTATGAACTGTACTGACTTTTAAAATAAAGAGATAAAAAGCATCCTACGCCCGTCCACTGCTCCAAATCGATTCAGCAGTTCTTGAGTTATAAAAGGTGTAACCAAGGCGACTTAATTGTATACTATACTTTATATGTATATAGATTACACCTCATCTCCTTTTTGCATGGTTAACTGAGAAGAGGGCAGCGAGACGCATTTGCAGATAGAAAAAGGTTGGAGGCCGATGTGCGTGAATACGAAGAGATTGACAAGCTGACCAACAGGTGTAATGCTCGAAAATTCTACGAAAAAATGCGGCGACTAATAGAAGATTTCAAGACTGGAGCATACTCTTGTAGAACCCCCAGAGGTGATCTAGTGACTGATGCCCAGAGCATACTAAAATTATGGAGGGCACACTTATCCAGCCTGCTGAATGGCAGTGAAAGCATAACACCAGGATATGACGAACCCGATTCCCCAATCGATGACAGTGGAGCAGACGTTCCATTGTCTCACCATGAAGAAGTTCGAATAGCAATTACCCATCTGAAGAACAACAAAGCGTGAAGAATTAAAGCTCATTGTACACAAACGGATTGGACCTTATAAGTGTGGATTTAGACCTGACCAGATATTCACCATGCGCCAAATCTTGGAAAAGACACGTAAAAAGAGGATCAACACACACCACCTCTTCATCGGTTTTAAAGCTTGTTTTGTCAGCACGAAAATGAGTTATTTAAGCCGGCTGTGAAAACTGACGTTGAGCAATACCAAAAGCTCATGAGGATCGGGAAAGACCTCCCCTTGCCGTTCCATACACGAGGTTTCAGATAAGGCGACTTCCTATCGTGCGACTTTTTCAATCTATTGTTTGAGAAAACAATTCGAGCTGTAGAACTTAATCGAGCAGGTACAATCTTACGCCAATGATCAGGCCGACCGCCACCACGTCGTTAGTTCTGCTTTCCCCAGAATGGATAAGAAAGCGAAGCAGACGGCTCTGGTAGTAAACGAGGGCTAGACGAAATATCTCCTGTTATCAAAAAAAGAGTCGTCGCACACGCACTCGAATAACGCTTGCTAACAGGTGCTACTTCGGTCTGAGTGAGCAAATGAAAAGTAAAGTCCTCTCTCGACGAACAAAGACCAAATTCTACAAGCTACTCATCATCCACGCCCTGCTTTATGGTGCATAGGCATTGACGATGACAATATCTCATGAGTTGACTTTGCGAGTTTTCCAGAGAAAGGTTCTCGGAAAATCTATGGACCTTTGCGCATTGGTAACTGCGAGTATCACAGTCGATGGAACGGTAAGCTGTACGAAATATACGGCGATATTGATATAGTTGAGAGAATTAAAAGACAGCGGCTACGCTGGCTAGGTCATATTTTCTGAATGGACGAAAACACTCCAGCTCTGAAAGTATTCGGCGCAGTCCCGCTGGGGGAAGCAGAGGAAGACGAAAACCTGCACTCCGGTGGAAAGACCAGGTGGAGAAGGACCTGGCTTCGCTTGGAATCTCCAATTGGCGCCACGTAGCTAAAAGAAGAAACGACTGGGGCGCTGTTGTTAACTCGGTTATAACCGCGTAAGAGCTGTCTACTACAATAACGAAGAAGAAGAAAAACTGGGACAGTAAATAACTCGTGGCGCTGTCTACGCCAATAAAGAAGAAGAAGAAAAACTGGAACAGTAAAAAATCAAATTTTTATATAAAATTTACTTTGGTAGGTGGATTAGTAAATCGATCTATTTGTACCATGAGAATTTACACGGTATTATAAGTGTACATATGTATAGTAAAAGAAACAGACAAAGAATATTCGGGGAATGGTAAAATACCAATAATAAATTTCAAATGATCTTCTAGTTCTGTCGCCAGTTTCAAACTCGTATTACGATAACATGTTCTAAAATGAACCTGTATTTTCGTAAGGAATTTAGATAAAGCTGATAGATAACTTTTTCGACCTAGATTCAAGTATTCGTAGGCAGGAGTAGCTTCCATTATGTTATATACTCACCAATTGGTTCTCATAATCGCTCTCACGAATTCAAAGCACTGCACATTTAAATAAAGACAATAGATTAACGATGGGCAGCAAGGAACTGCGACTGAGAAATATGTAACCTTACATTTTGAGAATATTTGTATTCTTTCATGAAGCAAGCAATTTCATGCTTTTTTTTATTAATTTTTTATATATTACGATTAAAAAAATTATGTTGGGTTCCAAAACAATTAACTTTGTTGTCTTTAAATATAATATCTTAAAACACAAAATGTTTTTATAACACCCAAAAGCATTCATAAAAATTATTTCATAACACTTACAAGTATTCATAATCATAAAAAATTTCATGCAGCGCACATTTGCTTTAGCGGCACGACCATACACACCATCTCTCTTCCTCAAACCAATCGAATACTTTTAACCACTCTCTACGGAATTTTTGCTTTGAGGGTGAGGCAATCATTCGTCAATAATAATAATATTGTCAAGAACTGTCATCCGTACAGCTTCGACGTCGAAATACTGGGTTAAGACGAATTAAACATAATTCAGACTGTCATCAAGCCTAAGATTTTAGGCGGTACATTTGACAGCCTGTGCTTTTGCACTCTATATACGACCGTATTTAAAGCCAAAGTACAGAGACGCAACAAAATCCCCAAGTCGCGAGCCCGCAGCTTCTGGAAAATGACAAAGAAACGTTGTTAGTAACTGTATAATGCATTGCGCAATGCATTCATATGTTACAAGTGTTTAGATTCACTCCATAGTGGTAAACACAATGACTGCGACAGATTGCAGCAGCACGACAGTGAACTGAAAACGTCGTTGTTCATCTTACTACATGTACATTTTGAGAAGCAACAACAACACAATGGCCGGCATGTACACAAAACAACGCAGTTGTCCATTTTGTATGTACACAATTTCGTTGTGGCCATACTAATTCCTTTCACTTCAATGAAATTTTAATATTTTGTTCAAAGTGAAATTTTTTATGCAAAAAATAAGTAAATAGGTAAATATTTTTACTTTAAATTATCAATTGTTATTACAAATGATATAATAGAGCCATAATATAGCTATTTTATGCTTTTATTTGTAAAATAACTTCAAGTTTGTTAGAGCTGTGAATAATTTTACATTTTACATATTAGTGGCATCACCACTCTACCTCCTCTTTCTATCTTCCATTCTACTGTCAACTCTACTGTCGTCGTACTGTCGTTGGCAAATATAGGAGAATATTGAAGTTAGCGAGAACGACAACTGTCGGCCTGCAGTCGTGTAGTCGTGCAGCTGTCAAAATAACAGTGTCCATAAGAACGTGTGTATTTTAATATTTGACAGATGTAGTTTGCAGTCTGTCGCTCTCTATGTGTTAAGCGCTTATGACTTACGTGCAGCTAACGCACTTACATAAATAACCTGGTATACACACACACCTGGTGCTCTGTTATCAGTTAACAGATTGCAATTACTGTGTGCATTAGTATTTGGAGTATGTGTGTTTTGTATATGTATATTAGTTTTATGAATTCAATTAATTTATGTTTTATTCGTTTCGACAATGATTTTCACATTTTTAGCAGCAAGTTTCAAAATACAATTTTGTAATCATTGCACTTGACATTTAGTGGAGTGAATATTATTCTTGTTTAACTTATTTTACATATAAAATATTAATGATTAACGCTATTATCCAAACTAAAGTTTGCCAAAAGTAACCATTTACGTGATGAAAATTTATACCTTTTAATTCTATTTTTTGAGGCGTTCTATTTGCTGTTTAAGATGCACACAGCATAGCCTTAGCATAACAATGTAAAGTACATATGTGCTCTACTCTACTCCGAGTTTTGATAGGTAAAAAACTATAGCTGGAGCTATGCAAATCATTTTGGCACTTGTTGCGTCAAGTGCCTTTATAAATCTAAAATCAAATATTTTAAGAAATGTGTTAATAAAATGAATTATATAATAATTGAATAAATTATAAATTTTTTTTTATTATGTAAAATATTTACCATTTTCATATTACCAAAAACATCATATATTCCAAATGTATTACAATACTCAATTACTATGAATTTTCGAAATTAATTTTAACTACATATACTTTCCCCCTTTTTATATACATTAGGGTGTTTTTTTTTTTTTGAACTATTAATTTTTTTCAGTCCCGTCACGAAATTTCCTTGGAAATACCCCAAAAAAAATTCTCTGAAAATTTTAGCCCAAAATATTAACATTAAGAACTGGACCGAGGCATGTAAAAATTTTCCATAGAAAATACACTACAATCCTGAATTTTTATCTTTAAATTCCTACAGATCAGAGGTATTTTATGGCATCGCTTTGACTTTAGACGCATGTTTCTCAGAATTGTTCATTCTACGAAAGTGCCCAGAGCAACAAAGTCGAAACTCACACCAGCGAGGTATTCAAACCTGAATTTTCCTAGGAATTTGCATGTTTTTGTATAACTGACAAGAGCTATAGCGTCTAAAGTCAAAGCGATGCCATAAAATACGTCTGATCTGTGGGAATTTAAAGATACAAATGAGGATTGTAGTGTATTTTCTATGGAAAAGTTTTACATGCCTTGGTCCAGTTCTTAATGTTAATATTAAGGGCTAAAAATTTCAGGGAATTTTTTTTATGGTATTTCCAAGGAAATTTCGTGACGGGACTAAAAAAAATTAATAGTTCATTAAAAAATAACACCCTAATATACATATTTACCACTAATTTAAGATGTTAGGTTAAGTTTTAGGCTACACCATGAAACTCTGGTAATAAAGAATTCTATTGTTCAAAAACCATAATCGCGAACGGACGTTTTCTTAACCGGCATCTTTTAAATTCGCTTAGGCACAGGCACGTTCTAAGTAATTCGCGCAACCCAACTAATTTGTTTGTCCTCAAAAAACCTTTAGAATTCTTCAGCACTTTTGAATATTTATTTCTTGCGTAAAATGGCACCGCCAAAGAAAACCTTCAACGTACTTACATACTTACTATGAAGAGAATGATAACGACCGCGTGAAATGTAAAACATTTTCGCGTGTTTTTAATTTAAAGAAACTTTTACTATTGCATGACATACGACCTGTGCAAAAAGAAAACAATTCTGATTCCAAAAAGAACATGAAACATCAACAGGTAAAAGTTCAAATCAGTAAAAAAATTTTAGTTCGTTCATACATTTGTCTTGTCACTGAAGACGGCGTTCCGTTCAATGTGCTTAATTCTAACGATATGCGCAATATAATTGATCCTATATGTCAAGGTTTTAAAGACAAAAGTGGAAAAAAATTCATACTAAATGGAAACAAGTGTAAAGCTGTACTAGAACAAGTAGCAGCGAATATTAAACTCGGAATACATGAAGAATGTAAAAACCGTCTGATATCTTTAAAAATTGATAGTGCAACACGGCTTGATCGAAACATATTCGGCATCAGTGCGCAATTCATTTGCAAAAATGAAATTAAATCGCGAATTCTTGGTATGGTGGAACTCAAAGGAGCTGGGTCAAGTGCATCCAAAAATCTGGCCAAAGAAATTGTATCCGTTTTAGACAAATATGAAATAGCACTAAGCCAAATTGTATTAATTACATCGGATAACGGTGCCAATATGATAAAAGTTCAAAAATTTTATCACAAATTCATACAGACGCTGATGACGATTGACTGGCAAATCGACCTTTTCGCCAGAAAATGTATTATGTCGATGTGCAGCAGAAGCATTGACGTACAGTGCAAATCTAACCAAATATCGCATAATCGACAAAACATCTTTTCTTTATTTGAAACAAAACAGAAATAATTTCATTAGTGACCGACGCTTGGTGAAATACAATTTTGGGCATATGTCGATTTCTTCGGAAATGTTGTCTTCCAAAGCTGGAATAGTTGCTGGCTTATTTCTGTAGACTTTAGACACACAACTGCCCATGCAAAAATGCACTGTTTGGTGTGGTTTGTACGCTGGTGGAATCATTGTACCGTATTTTTTTCAAAGATGCTGTTACGCAACTTGGTTGACATGTGGTTTCAACAAGATGGCGCTTGACGTTACAAAAAATACTACTAAATATTAGGGAGTATTTGTTTCAGTGCCGAAATCTAACCAAATACATTCGGAAGCCATCAAACGGTTACTGTTTTGTTTGAGTTAAGAAATTTTACATTACCTGGATTGCCCAACTAGATGGGGATCTACTTATAACATGATTGACCAACTGAATAAAGCGAAAAGTATATTAAGCCTTATTGAAACTGTAGAAAATAATTCACAAGATGAACATATGTATAGCAGTGAATGAACTGTTATGGGACTTCATGGACTCCTACGTTGCACTACGGAAACTTCTATGCTCTGTGGCTGGTTTGCAAACTGTCTACGAATCAGATTGTAACAACAAGCACTTCAAGTAAAGATTCCATTATTTATACAATTGGAGAGATGCTTATTGAAAGTATGGAAGCACGAACTAAAAAATTAGTGTCTAATGTTGGCTTTGACGCTTGTTTATACACTGCGCATCATCAGGTTAGCACCTACCCTCGTGTAAGTGCTTTAGGTTCGAAACATAAAGCGCTAATGTTTTTAAAATTAATAAAAATTATTTTTTTTTATGGCCCATTCAATTCCGAGTTAAATAAAACAAAAAATACTGGTTTTTTATTTTTGTAATATATTTTTTTGTTTTTTTTTTCGAAAAATAACATAAAAATTAACAATTCAAATTTGGTCATCAGGTTAGCACACATCATTTTTTTTTCATTGTTGAAAAGTTTCTTAACCATGAAATTTTATATAAAGTGTTACATATAGTAATTTTTACATTTTTATACAAAAATTAATAATGTGTCGATCCTCCCTTGTTGAGAATTACCTCATAGATTCGATTGGGAAGCGATTCATATAATTTTCCAATATAATTAAGTGATATGGTGGACCAAGCGTCCTTGATGCCTTCAATTAGCTCCTCTTTGTTGGAACATTGTTTCCCAGATTCGTAAACTTTACGAGCCAGCCATCCCCATACGTTTTCTATTATATTGATGTCGGGTGAATAAGGCGGCCACTGCATTAGACGGACATTGTGGTCCTCAATCCATGACTTAACCACCCGGGCAGTGTGGATCGAGGCATTGTCGTGTTGGAAAGTCCACGGCAGATTTCCGAACTGGTTTTGGAAATGGGAAAAACTATTGCAAGTACGTTTTTGTAAGTGTTTGCATTCATATTTGTAGTTAAAAACTGTAACTCGCACGTACCGTAAAAGGAGATGGCGCCCCACACCATCACACCCCTTACCCTACTATGAAGACAACGTAGCGCCAATCAGAATTCCATGTCATGTGCTTCCTCGGAAAATTCAAGCGCACTTCCTTTCTAACAACGTTTAGTGGGGGTTTTTTTCTTTAATTTCAGTCTTTTTAAATGTGGAACACTATGTATCACTCTTTGAATTGTAGATAAGCTCGCTTTAACATTAACATTTGCCCTAATCTTTGCATTCGAGGAGTCTCTCAAAATTGCTCTCTTATCAGCAACGGAAATCACTCTATTATTCCCTCCTTTGTTATTTTTGCCATAATTCAACTTATTGCTGAGGAATGCTGATATAACTTTACGACTTCTGCCCATTTTTTTGGATATTGAACTTATTGACAGCCCTGCTTCCTTGTAAGCTTCAATTTTGGGATCTCTCCTCAACAGATAGCGATTTTCCTTTACCCATATTAAAACGAATAGTTAACTTTAGCAGTATAAAAAAATTGCTTGCAATACGCATTCAACTGTTGAAGATAAACTGAAAAGAATTTGCATGTGCTAACCTGATGACGCAAAAATTCAACACACTTCTCCATCAAAAATAATAGAAAATAGCAAAAACCAAATAACGGGATCTTTCTTTCACAAGTTCTCTTTGCCAGTGATGGTGTATACGAAGATCAGAAAAATAGAGTAAAATAATTTTGCTGCATCTTAACAAAAACAATTACAAGAGCAATTATATAAAGCTGATAGGTGCTAACCTGATGATGCGCAGTGTACTTAGACCCAAGTTTCCAACATATACTTGACGGCTCACAAAAACAAAGAGCAATAAATTTTTTAAAGACATTGTGGGCATAAATAAAAATCCACAGTCCAATTCAAAATTTATCATTAACAAATTCAAAGACTTCGGATACTGAACATAAAGAAAGTAATTTAGATCTTTTGGACGACTTTTTGAGTTTTGGCGTTGTTCTAAATGAGTCAACAGATGTCCATGGAAAGATTGAAATGTTGAAGCTGCCATATATGAAATCTAGCACAAATGTTTTAAATTTCTGGAAAGAGAGAAAGTCAAGCGATCCAGAGCTTTATGCTCTAAGCAAAATATGTTTTGCTATACCACCCACTCAAGTAAGAATTATTACTTAATCTATGACAAAATATAGAGTATTTGCTTAAATTTCTTAATATTTGTAGGTAACAATAGAGCGGGCGTTTTCGTCTTTAAAACTGGTGTCATCGGATAACCGAAATCGATTAAGTCACCACACATTGGAAAATATACTTCTGGTCCGGCTTAACTCAACCCACTCAGATGGTGCCATAGAGAATTTGAATTTATTTGTAGACGAGGATTAATTTAAGTTTCAACAAGCATAAGTTATTGTTCCTTATTATTTACTTATATTTATTTTATTACTACTTATTTAATACATTAAATTGAATTATGTGACTGAATAAAATAAGTTTTTGATTTAGATTTTTTGTTTCTAAATAAAATATTATCATTAAATTTATTTCTTTCAATTTAAATATTATTAGAGGACCCGTCCACGTTTTACTGTGGCTGATACATAGATAGTACTAGTAATACTGTCCATATGATTTCTATTCGTTAGATTATAACTATTTGTTAAGGAGATATAGCATTTTTGGTGAAGGAACTTGTGTTAGTTTACAAAAGAATTGAATCAAAAAACATTTCGTGTGTTAATAAAGCATCGGTTTTTGGGAGCATTGAATTTGGGCTGCGCACCAGTGAAATCAACCAAGTCCAATCGACAGTCCTAGTCCTAGTGGACTGCATATTATGAAACGTTTCTCAAGCGTGGAAAGACAAAAAAGTCGGCTGGCAAGGTTATAACATCAGTCTTTTGGAATACACGTGGTTAATATTCATCTACTGATTACTGCGTATTTGCTGTTCTATTCTACCATTCCCAATATTTAGTAATTTTATCATTTTTAAGGAAGAATCAGTTTGAAATTGTACGCATATACATACTTCAATGTATATTGTAAAGAATCGAAACGATTTCTGTATATCTAAAATTATAATAAACCTTTTTATCAACACTCCAATTATTCCGCTATATCTTTATGTTAGATATCGCGTTTGGTTTGTTATGAATGCATTTGCGTCCTTGACCAATAATCTAGCAAACTATCCGCAGTGCCTTGACGATAAAAATTCCAATGTCATTTTTTGTTGTGATATTAAATACGTATATCGGACGGGCTCGTCTTAAAAAAAACTACCTGGTTAAGTCAGTATAACCCATATACTAAGCATGTTTGGATATGAAAATTTTTACTTATTTCTTTCTATTTTTGAATGACTAAAATTTTCAAATGATTCTTACATAAATTTTGAACAAATGCTTATGATTTGAAATATAATTTTTGTATTTATGAGTTGAATTGAATTTTAGCATAAAGAGATAAAATGTATCCTATGTCCTTACCCTGCTTCTAAGCTACCTCCCCACCAATTTTAAGCCAAATCGGTTCAGCCGTTCTTGAGTTATAAACGACTTTCTTTTATATACCAACTTGTACCATACTTGTAAATGACAAAAAGTAGCAAAAAAGAAAAAAAAAACAAGTAAGGAAGGGCTAAGTTCGGGTATCACCGAACATTTTATACTCTCGCATGATAAAGTGATAATCGAGATTTCATTATACGTCATTTACAAATTTTTCAAATACCGTATTTGTGTCAAGTTTTATTCCGCTATCATCATTGGTTCCTAATGTATATATTGTACAGAGAAGCATCAGATGGAATTCAAAATAGCGTTATATTGATATATAGATTTCTTCCATTTTTGAACTGTACATGGAAGTGCCTGAAGGAAACGACTCTATAAAGTTTGGTTGACATAGCCATAGTAGTTTCCGAGATATGTACAAAAAACTTAGTAGGGAGCGGGGCCACGCCCACTTTTCCAAAAAAACTACGTCCAAATATGCCACTCCCTAATGCGATCCTTTGTGCCAAATTTCACTTTAATATCTTTATTTATGGCTTAGTTTTGACACTTTATAGGTTTTCGGTTTTCGCCATTTTGTGGGCGTGGCAGTGGGCCGATTTTGCCCATCTTCGAACTTGACCTTCTTATGGAGCCAAGAAATACGTGTACCAAGTTTCATCATGATATCTCAATTTTTACTCAAGTTACAGCTTGCACGGACGGACGGACGGACAGAGAGACATCCGGATTTCAACTCTACTCGTCACCGTAATCACTTTGGTATATACAACCCTATATCTGACTCTTTTAGTTTTAGGACTTACAAACAACCGTTATGTGAACAAAACTATAATACTCTCCTTAGCAACTTTGTTGCGAGAGTATAAAAAACCATAATTTATAAAAATTTAATTTAGTGCTTGATCCCGCCACGAACTGTGCGATGGACTCTTATCAGTGTGCCTTACCAGAATATTGCACAATCACTCAGTGAAGCATTTTGTCAGTGAGCAAAAATACTAGTCCACAATAAGAAATCTTTGTGTAAAATCAAACTGGTTAATAAAATACTAGTTGGCAACGAGAATTTTTTTTTTTGAAATGCACTTTGAGTGAGTTATTTTGAATAAAGCCATCTTTTTCACTTTAGATTAGAACTCTGACAGTTTTATTCCTTACTTTTAGAACGTCAGAAAACAAACTTCAAACAAGTAAGGAAGGGCTAAGTTCGGGTGTCACCAAACATTTTATACTCTCGCATGATAAAGTGATAATCGAGATTTCATTATACGTCATTTACATATTTTTCAAATACCGTATTTTTGTAAAGTTTTATTCTGCTATCATCATTGGTTCCTGATGTATGTATATACTCGTATTATACAGAAAAGGCATCAGATGGAATTCAAAATAGCTTTATATTGGAAGAAGGCGTGGTTGTGACCAATTTCACCCATATTTCGTACATGTCATCAGGTTGTTAAGAAAATATTATATACCGAATTTCATTGAAATCTGTCTAGTAGTTCCTGAGATATGGTTTTTGGTCCATAAGTGGGCGACGCCACGCCCATTTTCAATTTTTAAAAAAAGCCTGAGTGCAGCTTCCTTCTGCAATTTCTTCCGTAAAATTTAGTGTTTCTGACGTTTTTTGTTAGTCGGTTAACGCACTTTTAGTGATTTTCAACATAACCTCTGTATGGGAGGTGGGCGTGGTTATTATCCGATTTCTTCCATTTTTGAACTGTATATGGAAATGCCTGAAGAAAACGACTCTCTAGAATTTGGTTGACATAGCTATAGTAGTTTCCGAGATATGTACAAAAAACTTAGTAGGGTGCGGGGCCACGCCCACTTTTCCAAAAAAAATTACGTCCAAATATGCCCCTCCCTAATGCGATCCTTTGTGCCAAAATTCACTTTAATATCTTTATTTATGGCTTAGTTATGACACTTTATAGGTTTTCGGTTTCCGACATTTTGTGGGCGTGGCAGTGGGCCGATTTTGCCCATCTTCGAACTTAACCTTCTTATGGACCCAAGGAATACGTGTACCAAGTTTCATCATGATATCTCAATTTTTACTCAAGTTACAGCTTGCACGGACGGACGGACAGACAGACATCCGAATTTCGATTCTACTCGTCACCCTGATCACTTTGGTATATATAACCTTATATCTGACTCTTTTAGTTTTAGGACTTACAAACAACCGTTATGTGAACAAAACTATAATACTCTCCTTAGCAACATTGTTGCGAGAGTATAAAAACAAACACATTCGGTAGCTGTAGCACATGAAAAATTTCATTAGCTCTGCTGTGCTAACGCTCCCAATTTTTTGCTACCGCTACGCCAGAGCATAGCGCAGAATTTAATTTTTTGCTCCCGCTCCAGCTATAGTTTTTTACCTAACAAAACTCGCAGCAGAGTAGAGCACATACTTTACATTGTTATGCTAAGGCTATGCTGTGGCTCCCGACAAAGTGAGAGCGGTAGCAAGAGTAAAATGAAATGCTACGAGAGTAGCGTAGTTTTTCAAACGCTGGTCGTAATGCATTGGCTAAGGATTTCCATATGCATTTGTTGATTGATCACATCCTAGATATGCGTATAATTGTTTTGGTAAATAATTTGTAAGAACGATTTTGAAAACATAATTTTATCCAAACATTTTCATTTGTAACAGGTTTGAATTCCCATTCTTCATTTTCTGGCCGTTTTAAAACTGCTAGTTCACAAATTATACGTCGCTGATTTCCAAGTCCAATTTTCAGGACATTGATAGTGATTCTCCGAGTTATGAGAACATTTATCTAGGTCTACCTGCTTCATAACTGAATATTGATTCAAATCAAACTTGTATACTAAATATTTTGCTTCTTTTTTTGGAATAATCATATAACCTATATATTTTATTTGAAGTGGATTTAATTTGTATACGTTTAATGGTTCATTCGATATTAAGGGGATTTATATCTTCATGAATAGCCGTAAATCCACAATTAAACGAATTAATTCATTACCCTAATGCTTAATATTTGAAACATCAAGGTCATTCGCCCAACATTTTTACCTTTTATTACTTCGTTATAAAAGTTATTAAGTATATTTTTTTCAAAATTATTGTTAACTTATTCTCATTATTTGCTTTAAGGCTATATATTTGTCCTTTAAAATTGCGGTATCTTAATATTGTTGTGAGCAAAAAATAGTATGACTTTTTAATTTAAATTTCGCACAAAAATTACTACGCTGAAGGAAATTATTCAACAAAGAATTTCCATTAAATTTTGTGCGCGGAATAAAATTTCTGGTGCCGAAACGTTCAGAATGTTGGAAAAGGCCTTTGGTGATAATTGTTTGTCGCGAGCTTCGGTACCTGAGAATCGACGATTAACAGTCAGAGATCTTACTGGCATCATTCGAATATCGGATGGATCAGTGAAAACCATTTTGTAAGATCATTTAGGCATAAGAACGGCGTCAAATTTACGTCTGTTAAACAATTATTTTCGACTACCGTGATGTCATGAAACGCATTATTACTGGTGATGAGTCTTGGATATAGTTTACGACCCAGAGAACACGATCAATCGGCCGAAAATCGTCAAAGGTGAGCCGAAGCCGAAAAAGACACGTCTTAGCAAGTCAAAGTAGAGGTTATGTTAGTTTTCTTCGATTATCGAGGTGTCGGGCATTCCGAATTCCTTCCGACCTGCCAAATTTTTAACAAGGAATACTATTTCAGTGCTATGCGTCCTTTGTGTGAAGTTTTTCGTAAAAAGAGACCGTTTTTGCACCACAATAATGCACTTTCGCATACTGCATTGGTTTTTTGTGAGTTTCTCGCCACCACCGTATTCTTCTGATTTAGATTTACAATTGAAGAGATTAAACGTGAATCAATATTCCGAAAACTGACTTTAACAACTGTTTCGATGATTGGAAAAAAGTTTGACACAAGTGGGATGGGGATTACTTTGAGAACGACGATACAGATTTTCAAGAATAGATTAAGAATTTTAAAAATATAAACAACAAGTCTTACCATTTTTGGCTCAAAGTAGTATGTCCATATTTTACATTGATGTTCAAGTCTGTCATTAAATGCTTGTATTTTATGCATTATGACCATTTTACTAATAGGATCCAAATACATGGCTGCATTATTTCTCAGCTTAATCACTGAAGCTCTATCATTAGCAAGAGCAACGTTAAAAATCACATCATTAATTTGCTTGCTCTACTTCGCCGTTCTGAGTTTGCAGTAATTTTTATTATTCTTGAAGTCAACAAGCTTGTAACATGATTTGGCTCCGCTTTTATACTACTGGTGCTTCCAGTGAGCACATTTTGTAATTTTAGATCTACAACTCTTATATTTCCATCACTTCCCGGATAAGTTTTAGTAATTTTACCTAACGGCCACTTGGCTGGATGAGTTTCTTCATCTTTAATAATTACTATTAGTCATTCTGCAAAATTGTTCAGTTTGGTTTTCCATTTCATTCGTTGTTGCAACATTACAACATATAGGCTTTCCCCATCGTTTCCAAAAGCCTTTTTTAAATTTTTGTGTTAATTCCCACCTATCTGATGAATCTATCATTAATTGTTTTAGGAAGTTTCTATTATCGGGAATCCAATTCAAAAATGACCAGATGTTAAAACGTCTATGTCGCTTTCACTATCAATCGCACATAGAGGTCGTGAATACAGCACTGTTTCAATTTGTGATGGCAAAGTAAGAATTTCTTCAAATGTCAGTTTACTTTCGTCTATTACTTGTTTAAATGATATTTAACCGACTTGAATCCTATCTCCGAAATTCCTCCAAAGTGAGGAGCAGCCGGCGGCTGAAAATACCATTGAATTTCATTCGTTTCTAATACGGTTAAATTTTTCTTGATTGCCATTTTGATATCTCCGATTAATCTTCTACAAACTCCGATAAAATTTGTTCCATTATCCGAATATATCTGCTGACTTTTATCTCTTCTAGCAAAAACTCTTTTGATAGCAGCTAGAAACAATTCTTCTTCTTTATACTTTTCGAATACTCTCAGAGCTGAAGAAATTTTAATCTAATCGGTCGATATTACGTCTTCAAAAGAAGGGTCTCTCATCGGGGTGTTTTTTACGTGGCGGGGAGCGCAAAACCCTGGGGAGATATGATTCGCCTTTTCCCTTTAGCTCGCCTTTATATGGATGTTTTTTGATTACCCAGAGGATACTTGGTCAAAGCCCGGAAGTCGTGAGCTGCTTCGGTCATATGTAAAAGAAACGATTGGTTTTAGACCTTAAAGTTGCAAGAGTATAAAATGTTCGGTTGCACCCCAAATATGTATTTATTATTAATGTACTTGTATCAAAAATATAATTTTTTATATATATCTCTATATTAAGGTAATAAAAGTTTCATGTTCATATATTTATTATGAACAGCAACATACAAGGCAATCGAACGGCTTGTAGTGAACTACGCTGCATCGATCTTACTATTACAGGATGTCTCTTGATGTCTCCTGTCGAACATCACATGGTAAAGCCTGCGTTATCTTCGATATTCGACCAATATATCAAATTCTTAACACTATGAATACTTATTTTACAGTTTCAATTATAATTAGATCGCTCATTTTCAAACGTTGAAAATGTTCCTATTCATGACTACCATATTTTTTCGGTTAGTGTGAATATATAATAAAAATGTTTGAAATTTTAAGCGTACAAATCTTAAGATTAACTTTCTTTCTAAATATATCTAAAAAAATATTGCCTCAAAACCAAACTACCACTACCAATTTTGGTCCCATCGGACCAAAACGGCATCGCTGCCATACTTGTAACATGTATTTCGTCGCTGTCTCACTCATGGATAAAATGATCCGAAACTCCTCTCTTGAGAGAATCCATGATTTCGTGTTTTTCTTTTCATCACTGAAAGATCATGGGCTACTGAACAGATGTCAAGCAAAACAAGGAATTATCGCTATGAATCTATAAATAAATTGCGAAATCAGTAGGTAATTTGTGAGATTAGATTTTTTAGTGAATTTTACGTATGTTTACAACATTTATCTAAAGAGATTTATATAGATTATTTTTAAGAAATTATAGATATTTTGTCGCAAAGTATTGTTCTACTTAGCAGTATCAAAAGTCAACGTATGTATGTACATCTCTACAAAACGGGGGTAACCAATTCCCAACTTCATTTGTAAAGCTTCACCTGTTATGCTACTACATATCCATATCTAACTTTTTATTTTGAAATGAAAAATTCTGTTGAACAACATTCATCCTACATAACTTTTGAATGTGTAAGAATGAGACACACATATTGACAATGAATCTGTTCAAAATTTCCGCCATTGAAGTAAGTAGGTAAGTTTATAATATTTTATTAATATTTGTTTAATTAGAATCTTTTCAGAACAAGAAAAAATTAATAATTGGAAGTCAAGGCATTAAATATATTACTGAAATTTCATTCAGCCACACATACATATATATGTATTTCCTATAAATCTAATATCTTGCACTGGAAGCCGTTGTACAATTGTGAACTTGCCACCAGCCTCATATGACCAGGTGTAGAAGCCTTCAAACAACGAGATCACTACGAACAATTTTGAAGATGCAGTTAATAGACACGACATATGCAGCTAGATTTGGGTGAGTCTCAGTGTGAAATACCACACGCTATACCAAAAATGCAAGAACAAACGCGTCGCATATTAGGGAGTGCTGCAGTAATCTCAATAAGGAAATGCGATTGTTATGTGAAAGTTTATGTTATAACTTAGTGTAAGTGAAAAATGTGTGCAAAGTGATTAACAGTACCATTATTATTGATTGTGGCTTTATGTACCTGGTGTTCACAAGCTTTTTTATTGTTTTCTTATTTTAGTTTCGATAATAGTTAAAACCAAATTGAATTTCGAATGGTTGATTGGTGATACGCGTTTACAGCAGGCATTAGAACCCTTGACGAAATAGTCGCGCGGAGTTTGCGTGAACCTGCTACACAGCTAAACTTGGCTGCGTAATGCTTAAAGTAATTATTTATTTATTTCCTTATTATTTTTATGTGCTTTTAGATGACACTCAACACTTTGGTATGTCGTCAAATAATGTAACATTGTGTATGTATGTAAGTACTTGATGATATGTTGTTCTTAAAGGATTTATTGACATGTTTTTAATTGCCGATAAAAATTCTGATGTGCTTGATTTTACAAATACAATTTTTTTGAATTGTTCAAACAACACGGAAATTACTAACTTTTGTATTTAATATATGTATAGTATTTCTTAAAGTTTTACTACACAAATTTACGCTACAAATGTAAATTTTTGATTGCTGTTTTGCGTGTATTACAAAGTATTTTTATGATTTTTTTTATCTTTTTAGATTCGCCTGTTGTAAAAAATGCATGTCGTTTGGAAAAGTGAATTGGTAGTGACTTTGCCAGAATACTATACAACAACACCATGGTTGCAACAATTTACACAATGTCCCAAACAGTTCAATACGGTTCCGAAGATTGCAGTATGGATGCTTCCATTGAGTTGCTTGTATGGGTGCTTTCCACACCGCCGACAGACAGGCAATAAACGCATTAAATGAAATGTGGAAGTAGGTGTAAACAAATACCTTGCACATTACTTTTCAACATTTTCGATACTTTCAGAAAAATTAATTATCCGCCGGGAACTAGTACAATTATGTTAATTGTTCGTTTAATGGGCATGTATAAATAAAGTAACAGCAAAGAACAGTTTCTCCAGTCACTTCAATCCTTCCAACCGCTAATAGTGAATTCAGAACAAAAAAATATATCAAACAATGTTGGGTGAAGTCTTTGAACAACTTTTTGTAGTATTTTGTATAGCATACGAGCAGTTAACAGATGTGGATAAATGAGCCTAAGGCAGGGGACCCACACTACATGTAATCGGCAAGCGCCATATCAACACCGAACACCTAACCACATCAATGGTCCCGCATCACTAATACGCTACATTCACCACATTAAAATATACATCACTAACACGCTATATGCACCATACTTACCTCGACATCCCCTACAACCCACATCACACACCAACTACGATACCACTGCATTTTACACGACAACAAAAAAGGGACGAAAGGAACGAAAAAACGAGATCTTCACTTCGTTTTTCAATACGCTGTCGAAAGCCGTGTTCGCTCATCCTGGGTTCTAACTTTTACATTTTTGCGAACATATACCTTTTTAAAAAATTATAAAAATTCGTATAAAAACAATAAAATTTTGTATAAAAGTTCTTGCGGAAGTAATGAAAAATTATTGTATAAAATTCTTGCTGAATTGGGTGTTCCTTATTTTACATATATTATTTTCCGAACGGTAAGTGCTTGGAACTTTCTGGAATATCAACATGGACCTTCGAGCCTACAGAAAGGCACCATACAAGTAGAAAAAAAAACAATTTAAAATTTTAAAACGTACGAGTGCAGTGACATTAAAACACATAAAACTAGAAATAAAGAGAATAAAAAAAAAATAAGTTTGAAGTGAGTTGAGTGCATTGCAGTGACAAAAAAGAGATAAAAAGAGTGAATACACATACAGAAACAAAATTCAGTTTAAAACAAAAGCAACATATATGTATATATATACATATATAGTATATTTAAATGAATATACTTGTATGTATATAAATATGTGTACATATGTGAAAATATAATAAACAAGAAAGGAAGGGCTAAGTTCGGGTGTCACCGAACATTTTATACTCTCGCATGGTAAAGTGATAATCGAGATTTCATAATACGTCATTTACATATTTTTCAAATACCGTATTTTTGTAAAGTTTTATTCCGCTATCATCATTGGTTCCTAATGTTTATACTCGTATTATACAAAGAAGGCATCAGATGGAATTCAAAATAGCTTTATATTGGAAGAAGGCGTGGTTGTGAACCGATTTCAGCCATATTTCGTACATGTCATCAGGGTGTTAAGAAAACATTATATACCGAATTTCATTGAAATCGGTCTAGTAGCTCCTGAGATATGGTTCTTGGTCCATAAGTGGGCGGCGCCACGCCCATTTTCAATTTTTAAAAAAAGCCTGGGTGCAGCTTCCTTCTGCCACTTCTTCCGTAAAATTTAGTGTTTCTGACGTTTTTTGTTAGTCGGTTAACGCACTTTTAGTGATTTTGAACATTACCTTTGTATGGTAGGTGGGCGTGGTTATTATCCGATTTCTTCCATTTTTGAACTGTATATGGAAATACCTGAAGAAAACGACTTTGTAGAGTTTGGTTGACATAGCTATAATAGTTTCCGAGATATGTACAAAAAACTTAGTAGGGGGCGGGGCCACGCCCACTTTTCCAAAAAAACTACGTCCAAATATGTCCCTCCCTAATGCGATCCTTAGTGCCAAAATTTCACTTTAATATCTTTATTTATGGCTTAGTTATGACACTTTATAGGTTTTCGGTTTCCGCCATTTTGTAGGCGTGGCAGTGGGCCGATTTTGCCCATCTTCGAACTTAACCTTCTTATGGAGCCAAGGAATTCGTGTACCAAGTTTCATCATGATATCTCAATTTTTACTCAAGTTACAGCTTGCACGGACGGACGGACGGACAGACAGACATCCGGATTTCGACTCTACTCGTCGCCCTGATCACTTTGGTATATATAACCCTATATCTGACTCTTTTAGTTTTAGGACTTACAAACAACCGTTATGTGAACAAAACTATAATACTCTCGTTAGCAACATTGTTGCGAGAGTATAAAAATAAAGCTTTTGAAAGAAGTTACATAAATAGGCAGAAAGCTAAATCAAACGGGCGCGCGCGTTATAAAAATCTAACACTAAACATAATTCGGGCGCGTTCGGGAAAAAAAAACAAAAAAATTCATTAATACAATATAATAACAACACACAAAAGGAAACTGAAGCACACAGGACATAGGACAACAAAACAGGAAAACCGCAGCACACAGGCATAGCATTACATACCAAATACAGTAAAAGCTCTCCTCGCGGCCAGCTCTTCTCGCCGGACATCTCTCTTTAGCGGACAAATTTAGTGGTCCCAAATTTTCGCCTTGTTTCAGGAAGGAATCATGTTCCCTTAAGCGAACGCTCCCTTGTACGGACGCGGACACTTTTTTATTACGAAATATCTCCCATGAGCGGACAACTCTCTCTTTAACTTCTTGCTTTATCCAGTTTTTAAATCATTGGTCGGCAAACGCATAGAACCATAATTTAGAGCAGTGGTTCCCAAACTTATTTTGTCTACCGCCCACTTTGAGAATAAATATTTTTTTAGCGCCCCCATTCACCTATTTAAAAACCACTATAACTTCAAATTAATTATTGTGACCTATATATGTATATTAACGGAGAATTCTAAACGAAACTTTTACTATAACCAGCAACTTGAAACCTAAGCGCAGTAGGTAACATACAACGGCGCTTAGGTCTCAAGTTAACTCTTACGGGCTCCACCTGCCAATAAGAATGATTATTGAAACACAGCTTTATAGTATTAAAACAGAGAATCTTTTATTAAAAATAAAACTAAAATATCGATCCATATATGTATAAAAACTAATGTAAAGGATGAATCTGATGCTGTTTAATAAGTTTGTTAATAATAGGTTCCAATTTTCTCAAGAACAGTAGCAAGTCGCCACGTTCGGTAACAAGCAAACGATTTCTATTTTTAGTAAGCAGTGTTGTCACAGCACTAAATCCACGTTCACACAAATATGACGATGGGAATGCTATCAAGAATAGTTGAACGATTGACCACAATCCAGGGTACAATTGCGAGATCGGTTTTTGTAGCCAAAACCATTCTTGGTAACCATTTTTGAACTTGATTTTTATTTCCTCGTTTGTTGTCAATTCTATAAGTTCTTCTTCCAGCTGAGGTGACATTGCTGTGTTGACATTTGTAAACGGATCCAACACCCAGTCTGGTATTTCCAAGTTCAAAATGTCCTGGTATCGTTCGGTGAAGTCAATGTGGAAGTTTTCCAAATGTTGGCAGTAGGCAAACAATTCGTCGTTACTGCATGATACTGATAAATTCGGAAAATTGTGAAACTCTCGTGCCCAGATTCTTTTTGTGTAATTAAATTTAGTTTATCGCCTTGCAGTTGGAGATTCATGTCGTTGAACAATTTATACAGATCTGTCATGTAAGCTATATCATTGATGTTATGAGCTTGTCTTGAAATTCTTTATCTTTAGTTTTCAAGAACTCTATAACAGAGTCAAACAGGTTGTAGAATCGAGTCAGACAATTGCTTCTTGATAGCCAACGAACTTCAGTATGAAACAACAAGCGATTGAAATCCTCGTCATTAGTAACACAAAGCTGATGAAATAATCTATCATTCAAAGAGCTCTTGCGGATTTTATTGACTGCTTTGATGACATATTGCAGTGATTGAAATAGTTTTTCACTTAAGTTTCTAGCAACTAAATGTTGTCTATGAATAACTCAATGTACACCAAGGACATCTGGAATTTTATTTTTTAAGTACGCTATTAAGCCTTTATGGCTCCCTGACATAGCCGGAGCGCCATCCGTAGCAACTGAAATAATATTTTTCAAAGGAATTTCTTTCTCATCGCAAAACTTTTCCAATGTATTGAATATGGTTTCGCCTTTTGTATCGGGGTCTAAATTTCTATCAAATAATAGTTCTTCACATATTTTCTTATCTTTAATAAAACTCACGTAAGACAACAACAATGATTCTTCATTGTTTTCAGCGATTTCATCAATTCGTCTTTGCACAGAATTATTACTCAAAGGAATTTTTCGGACAATATCTGCGGCCTGTTTATGAAGCACTGTAGTTATTACTTCATTTATTGCTGGCAATATGTATTAACTCTTTTGCGATGTTATGTCGTTTGCCTTTTTGAGCAATTAACAAAGAGATATTGTTCGAAGCTCGAAGTCCGTCGTCATCTTGCTTAGCAGCTGCTGAAAATAGTTTTGCTACACTTGGCTGAGTATTATGCTTCTTCTCTTGGTCTTGAAAATATGCTACATTCTTGCCTCTCTTATCTGGATGCATTTTATTCAAATGATCTTGCAGTCTTGAAGGCTTAATTGCTTCATTCGAAAATGTTTTTAGACATAGAAGACACAAAGGCGAGGATGGGTTTGTGGGATTTTCAATGAATCCGAATTTAATGTATTCCGCAAAGTATTGCCGACTCTTCTTTTTTTACTTTCGACATTGTTTTGCTTTGAGAAATACGTTTCACTTCGCGAGTAGTGTAAAGGAGGCGTAAGTAATGCTCATCTATTGCGTTCAAAACCACAAATGAATGTAAAATAAATATTACAATGTTTATATAGGATTGCTTAAGCGCTTATTTTTCCTTGTAATACATTTGTAAAAAAAGGATCTTTCTCCTTTTCGTATTATCTTATTTTTCCCAGAAATACATTTGTGAGAAAGGATAAAGATCCTTTTTTCATTTTCCACATAAAAGATTTAAGGAGTTCAAAAGCTCAAAATGTGCCCTACATCAGCTACCTACCCGACGTCATTTCGCAAGTGATAAAATAAATTATTCAAGAGCTCAAAGCATGCGCTACATCAGCTCGAACCTACCTACCCTACACCTTTGCGCAAATGATTATACTCGTATTATGATAGCAAATGCCCACATACAGATTTGGCAATAGCAATACGTTTGACAGTTAGTATTCTATAAATTCTATCCTGTCGAGATGCCCCGTTATGAAACGGAGCGACCGATTGACATGATTTTAATTTTTTCTATATTCAATGAAATAGGACAGATATTTGAACTACGCTGAGAGAAATATAGAACCGAGTTTGAGCAATCTTTTAATTCATATTAGTTGATGTTCACAAGTTGTTGTTGAGAGTCGAGAGCTCATGTAGTCGTTGTCTAAGAGGCCTCCTAGCTAAATAAAATTACAAATAACCCCCCAGACCTCTACACAACGCCCCTATTTTCTTTCAGGGTGTCTTACCGCCCCCCTTGACACCTGCAGCGCCCACAAGGGGGCGTTATCGCCCACTTTGAGAAACACTGATTTAGAGTTTGTGTGGGTGAGTTGCTGTCTTCCATCTCCCAAATTGTAATACAGTTTTCTCATAACGATGTACAAATTTATAAGCAACCAAAGAAGAAATCATATTCCCATACTTCATCAAACATTTTGCTTTTCACTGTCGTGGCTAGCAACATGCGTCAGACAAGTAATGAACACATAGAGAGCGGCACACTTCAAGCGACATCTGTCAAATATTAAAATACACACGTTCTTATGGACACAGTTATGTAGTTGTGCAGCAATCTCAATAACTGTGTCCATAAGAACGTGTGTATTTTAATATTTGACAGTTGTGCAGCAGTCTCAATAACTGTGTCCATAAGAACGTGTGTATTTTAATATTTGACAGACGTTGTTTGAAGTCTGTCGCTCCCTATGTTTTCAGGGCGTTAAGCTGTTTTTGTTCATAGACAAAAAATGCCGCAGCTACTGCGACTAACCGTTACTTTAGAAATGGGTATTTTTATGTTGTACTATTTTGATAAACATTAGTTGAAAACGATCACTGTGTGCTACTATTAAAGAGTGGCATCGCGAAATGTGCTCTCCTAAAAAAAAAATTGAAATAATTAATTTCCAAGAAAAAGAAAAAAAATCTGTTCGTGATATTGCAAAGAGGTAACATTTTCGTATTTTTAGTGGTCAGCCATCAATTCATTCTTATATTTTCTTAAGGTTTAATATTGAAAAAGCGCAATCTGCAGCAATTATCAAAAATAAAGAAGACATCAAATCTAAATGGAAGTCTGGGTTTAATATTAAACAAAAAAGAATTTCTCTCACACCCAAGGCCAAAACGAAAGGTCAAGGAGGCATAATAGTAAAACAGTTCGCTCTTAATGACGGTAATTTCAATTTGGCTTGGGAAGCTCTAAAAGCTAGATATGAAAACGAAAGAATACTGGTCGTTAAGCAAGTAACGACACTATTAAACTTGCCTAAAATCAAGAAAGAAACAAGTGAAGAATTTGTACGACTACAATCCACTGTTTCTAATTGTTTGTCGATTCTGTCGACACAAAATATTCCCACAGATAGCTGGGACCCAATTCTGGTAATCATTTGCACCGCCGCATTACCAGAAAAGTCGTTATTTCTATGGAGCAATCGCTCTCATCACGGAAAAGTGCCCAATGTGGAAACAAATGAAAGATTTTCTCACCACACAATATGAAATTGCGGAAAGGTTAGAAGAAAATACTATAACCAAAACTAGAACATTAAACACGACCAAAATAGAAGCTTAAATAGACCCTAAGCTAGAAGCAAAACCAAATCAAACAGAATTTTTAACAAAACACAATCGTTCACATCCGAACAAAGTAAACATACGTCATGCGAACTATGCACAAGAGGGCATAAGCTTAAAACTTGCGAGAAGTTTAAAAAATTAAACATACATGACAGGAACAACTTTGTCATGTCAAAAAGACTCTGTACAAACTGCTTGTCCCACTCACACAATCTTAATAATTGCAAAAGCAAGTTAACCTGCTTATCTTGTCACAAAAGACACAATTCAATGCTTCATTACAGCAGATTTCACATCTCACCTCAAAGGAGCGCATATACAAAAAGAACCACGGATTTAATTACAAAAGCAAATCCCGAAAGCCAAAACACTAAAAATTGCGAAGAGACCCCATGCTGCTCAAAGGCACACAAATCTCAAACGCTGCACAGCGAAACCCAAAATGGACTAGTTACAGAACTAGTCACCACCATACCAACTCAAGTTGAGTATAATGAAAACAAATACCTTAATAATATGGAAATGTCAAAAGTTAAAGAAACTTCCCCCCATAACTACTCAATCAAATAATGGCCGGTACGTCCTACGTCTACCACTAGAGCCACAATTTTCCAATACTCCACAAATTGGTATAAAAAACAAAGTCACAGTTACCTCTGACAGTCGATATTAAAAGCATATAAAACTTTCGGCCCCGCAGGATGGCTTTCGCCAATAATGATACAAAAATCCTGCTTAAAAAATTTCAAGTTATGTGGCGCGCTACTAAACGCCAAATTAGTGCATACATAAAAACGTAAAATATAACACACAGTTGTATCAAAAAGTCGAAAAAGCGACATTTTTCGTAAATTTTCAAAACAAATAAAATCTTAAACAAAAGGTTCAACGAGCACCATATTCCCAATGCGATAGGGTGACGCACCTAGACTTACAAAAAGCAAAGGTCGTTCTTATCGTTGTTACATAAGCGCTCCTCATAATGGTAGTGGATGGGAATCTGTTGTCAAATTTTAACATTCCACTTCAAAAGAGTAGCTAGAAATTACCACAATACAATTCGAAATGAAGCCGTTCGCAATTCACGGCCATTTTTTCGCAAGATCCCTCTATTGTCACATTCCTCACTCCAGGGCTCAGGAGTACCCATTCTGGCCATATCTGAGCCAGACGTGGAGTTACTATCCTTCATAAGCCGACCATAAATTAAATATCATAAAAAAATTGCAACCATTGCCAATAACACAGAAAAAACAATTAATAAATAACCCGCAAAATAAAGTTGCTTCTCTTAAGCATCTATTTGCATTTTAAAATTCATATTCAAATATGTACATGTGATATATTTTAAACCAAAGCTGTTTTCCACATACACGAATAAATATGACAATATGACAACGCCATTACTAAATACTTTTTCTGTCAAACCCATGCTACTCCATCAGCAGTACGGCGAAATACCTGCTACAACATACATATGTTTGGAATACTAGGTAAAATATTGTACGAAACGGGAAAAATTTAATTGTATACTATGTATATCATCAATATATATAAAACAAAATAAAAATTTGTTTTGCCTGCTTGCTTACCCCTGTGTTACAAACACACATTACAAACAAATAAAACAACAATTTAAATTCATGTATCCACAAGATTTTCCGCAATACTCCTTCTGTTTCTCAAACCAGTAAGCAGTATATTTAAAATAAATAAGCAAAAGGCACAATAAAAAGACACGAAGAGAAACAAAAGAGAGAATAAATTCAAACATACATACATACATATTAACTAATAACAACTCTGTATTATATTATAAAAGTTAAAAATTTAATAACATATTTACATAAAGAGGTTAGCACTGGAACATGTTGAACTCTCTTTTTGATTCGTATCGCGCCTACAACAACAAAATAACGCGAAAACAATACTAGCATTATTTACGGTACTTGGTATCCTGAAATATATACCATAGGGGAAAATTAAATATAAAAAGCATTAATCGAATTATTAAATTTGCAAAAATTATCCGACATTTACTGGTTTAATGAAAACATATAAACGGCCCGGTACAAAAAAAACATATATTTAAAGACAGCACATTGGCAAACTTTTCCTTTTTTTCTTAACTTTATACATATTTATACTTTGTATATATTTATATCATAGCACATTACGTGCAGACCAGATACATATACAAAGGGTATTGACCCCTACACATCCGAGGGCATACGAATAAGTCCTCAAAAAAAATTATACACATACATATATGTATATATATCTGTGTCGTTTTGTCATAACTTAAGTCTATAAAAATCGTGTTTCGAGATATTAGCGATTTTATATAAAATCATGTGTGCTGCACCTTAAAAAAATGTTTATCCCAATAAAAAGTTTAATTATTATTAAATTAAAATTAGGCAAGTTTTGAAAAATAGCTTGTTTGAAAGTATTGTTTTGTTGTTGTTTTGTATATAAGATGTTTTGTAAAACGAAAATAACTAAGAAACGATGTCTTAATTAGACTTAAGTTTTTGTTTCGGAAGAAAGACTAGAGTTTTTAAAATTAATAAGTAGACATTAGAGCTTCTGTTAAAATTGAAACAAGTATGTAAAAGGAGGTAGGATATTTGTTTAATTTTTTTATTCCTTAGAAAAACGATTTAAATTTAAAATTTACAGTCTTCACTTCTTATATTTTTATTTAAAACGAAAAAAAATCCAAAAAATAAAAGGCAATGTTTAGGTTTTTCAGTCAAGCTTGTAAATATTTGATTGTACTATATTTAATCGTTGCTTTCATCGTTTTAGGTTAGATCTGGATGACAGTCTAACATATCTTCTGAAGATAAGTTTAGCCTCTATAAATTTCATCCACTAGCGGCAGCATATCTATAAGATCATTTTTCTTTTTAGTGCTAATTTTTATTGGTGCGACATAACAATTTTTCAAATCTTTCATTTTGACGGAAGTGATTCCTCGCTTTGTTATATTAATGCACTTGAAAGGATCATCTTCACTTAATGATGTTTTAAAATATATTTTACCGGATTCCTTAGTAAATCTGAACCATTTAATGTCATGCCAATTGAATTTATCACCGTTGCCATCCACTTTACGCCAAGTAAATACACTTTTTGATGCGAAGGCAAAATCATATACTTATACTAGTTTATTTGATTGATCCATTTCGTTAACTAAAATTTATTCTTCACTCCGATTGTTCTCATAAATTGGTACAAATCACGGGCACGAGAGTTCTCTGATCGCCATTCACATGGGAGTGGCCAGAAACGATTCTTTTACACATGGCTCAAGCAGCTCACAACTTCCGGTCTTTGACCAAGTATCGTCTGGGTAGCCTAAGAACATCCGTTCGAAGGCGAGCTAAAGTGAGAAGGCGAAACATCCCCTACATAGGGTTGTGCGCTGGGTTTGGGACCCGCCACAAAAAGGCCCACCAATGAAAGATTACCAACTGCCTCGGATGAGAGACCCCCCTTTTGATGACAACCATGGCAAACAAAATAAGGACTACGATATAAGCGGCATGGGAAGGTGCCGCTGCCCAGCTGGTTGATGTCCTCGTGAAAATTAAGGCAGACCGCCGTCCAAGAAATGCGATGGACGGGACAAGGACAGAGACGAGTAAGTTCTTGTGACATTTACTACAGTGGCCATACAAAGGAGCACAAGTTTGGTGGTGGATTCGTGGTGGGAGAGAGACTCCGTCGCCGAGTACTATCATTCACTCCGGTGAATGAACGTCTAGCCACAATGCGCATCAAAGCGAGGTTCTTCAACATATCGCTGATTTGCGCCCACGCCCCGACGGATGAGAAGGACGATGTGACCAAAGATGCCTTCTATGAGCGCTTGGAGCGCGCTTATGAGAGCTGTCCCCGCCACGATGTCAAAATCGTGCTTGGCGACTTTAACGCCAGGGTGGGCAAAGAAGGTATATTTGGCACTACGGTCGGTAAATTCAGCCTCCACGACGAAACATCCCCAAATGGGTTGAGGCTGATTGACATCGTAGGGGCTCGAAATATGGTTGTCTGTGGTACTAGATTCCAGCACAAGAAGATACATCAAGCTACCTGGCTGTCTTTGGATCAAAAAGCCACCAACCCGATCGATCACGTTGTGATAGACGGAAGACATGTCTCCAGTGTTCTAGACGTGCGTACGCTCCGAGGTCCTAACATCGACTCTGACCACTATCTTGTTACAGCCAAGATTCGCACCCGGCTCTGTGCAGCAAAAAACGCACGTCAACAAACACAAGGAAGGTTCGAAGTCGAGAAGCTGGAATCACAACAGACAGTCGATCGATTTTCTACTCGGCTTGCACTCCTGCTCTCTGACAGCACTCGTCAACAAGTCGGTATGAGGGAACTGTGGGCCGGAATTTCAAATTCCTTACGTACGGCTGCAACCGAAACCATTGGTTTTCGGAAAATGCAAAAGAACAGCTGGTACGACGAGGAGCGCCCTGTCGCAGCGGAGAGAAAACAGGCTGCCTACCTCGCAACGTTACGATCGACCACAACACGTGCGGGATGGGATAGATACCGAAAGTTGAAGAGAGAAGCGAGACGCATTTGCAGACAGAAAAAGAAAGAGGCCGAAATGCGTGAGTATAAAGAGCTTGATAAGCTGGCCGACAGGGGTAATGATCGAGAATTCCATGAAAAAATTCGGCGGCTTACAGAAGGTTTCAAGACCGGAGCATACTCTTGTTGAACCCCCAAAGGTGTTATAGTCACCGATGCCCAGAGCATACTTAAATTATGGAGGGAACACTTCTTCAGCCTGCTGAATGGCAGTGAACGCACAACACCAGGAGAAGGAGAACCCGATTCCCCAATCGATGACGATGGAGCAGAGGTTCCATTGCCCGACCATGAAGAAGTTCGAATAGCAATTACCCGCCTGAAGAACAACAAAGCGGCGGAGGCCGATGGATTACCGGCCAAACTATTCAAACAAGGCGGCGAAGAACTGATAAGGAGCATGCATGAGCTTCTTTGTAAAATATGGTCGGACGGAAGCATGCCTAACGATTGGAATTTAAGTGTGCTCTGTCCAATCCATAAAAAAGTAGACCCCACAATCGACGAGCAGGAAAAATTTTTCCAGATGCTGAAGTATAACTTTCCCCGAGATTCCTTGATTCTTTTCGCGAAGTTTTTTTTGGAACCACTTTATTTGCAACACTTTCCGAATTGTCCTAAATTTAAATTTGTATTATTACTATGCAATAAATGCGTTTAGTACTTACAACTTCGCTCTCTAAATCTGAGCTTGGAGCAGTGCAATTACTTATATCAAAATTTGGATCAACAACCGAATCATCACTAGAAAAATCAACATTACTCACATTGCTTATGTCTAATAAGCTAACTAAATTTCCACTTTCCATTTTAATAAGCAAATACTCTTAACCACAGTATATACAGTAGATAACCTTTTCGCTTTCTGAGGGGTGAATAGCGGCCATCTTGGATTTCAGAGGTAGCAACGCAGTGCTGTATATATTGAGGCAGTAAATACTTAGCATATTTATTCTATTAAATAACAAAAACTATAAATATTGTTGCTTAATATAAAAGGAAATTATTTATTAATGACATATGTATATTTACTAATATTTGATTTAAACGCCATAGTGTGTCATGTTTCGCCCATAAAAATATCATTTACTGATAGTCAGATATTCTTTATGTAATGAGTTCTTATTAATAAAAAGCAGCCCTGTTTTTAGATTTCTCGGTGGTGAATTTTCTTCTGAACGTATTTGTTTTCAATTGACAGACAGAAAACATAAAACGGTTTGTATTCGTAAGTTTTTGAAATATTATTACCAATAATTTTAATTTAGAAAGAAGATATTTAGGCATTTGAAGCTGAATTTTTAATACATCGTTCTAATTCTCATCCGAATACTAGTTATGATAATTTATTTTTCAATGTTTAAGTTTTGCAAATTCCTCACCACCCCAGGGCTTGCAATAAAGAGCGTTACAGACTTTTTTTAGGTGTTCGGTTCCCCGGTAAAATAAACATAATTAATAATTTACATAAAAATTTAAATAAAAATATTGCACAAAATAATTTAATAATTAATAAAGATTTCTAAGCTCTCACAGTAGATGCATCCAAAATCCTACAACTCTATTAAATATATTAAAATACAGAAGCTAACTTTTAGAAGGGGAAGGTAGTTACCTATGTGAAATGCACAAAAATTTGATGTGCGAAATTTGAGGGCTGGCCGCCTGCCTATTAAAAATTCTTAAAGAAAAATATGTTCTAATTCTTGGTAAAAAGTATTTTAAAACGTCGCACATTGGGGTAAAATGTGTCGATTTTGGAGATTAATTCAAAAATCAAAATTCAAGGTACAAGTAAATTTTTGGTATCAAACAAAAGTAGATAAAATTCTACATCACTAACTGAACAAATATTTGGCAAAAAATTTACAGTGTTCTTGTAATATTCTCTGAAAATTGCAAGTTTATTTATTTTTGTATGCGCACAGTGATATACGTGATTTTTTTTTAATTTTTCGAAGTTTTTTATTTTCTTTAACTGGACAAATCTTGAGAAAATTGTAATAGAGCCTTCTTGTTCAGGTAATTTAGTAAATACAAAAAGATTTCATTTGTGTTTTTACGTGTCTCTAAGTATTTTAATTTTTTTTTGGGTGAAAGCCTTAAAATATTGGGATTTCGACCTTATATGCAGACATATAGTTGTGAGTTAAGCGGGGTAAAGCAAATCTTGTTTCATTCCTGTAATCTATGACTGTTGTAGTTTCTTTTTGTAAAAAAAAAAGTTGCGCCAATACTGCGCACTTTCCAGTATATGCATTTCTTTATGCGAACTGCGCGAGAGTATTATAGTTTTGTTCACATAACGGTTGTTTGTAAGTCCTAAAACTAAAAGAGTCAGATATGGGGTTATATATACCAAAGTGATCAGGGTGACGAGTAGAGTTGAAATCCGGATGTCTGTCTGTCCGTCCGTCCGTCTGTCCGTCCGTCCGTCTGTCCGTCCGTCCGTCCGTGCAAGCTGTAACTTGAGTAAAAATTGAGATATCATGATGAAACTTGGAACACGTATTTCTTGGCTCCATAAGAAGGTTAAGTTCGAAGATGGGCAAAATCGGCCCACTGCCACGCCCACAAAATGGCGGAAACCTAAAACCTATAAAGTGTCATAACTAAGCCATAAATAAAGATATTAAAGTGAAATTTTGCACAAAGGATCGCATTAGGGAGGGGCATATTTGGACGTAATTTTTTTTGGAAAAGTGGGCATGGCCCCGCCCCCTACTAAGTTTTTTGTACATATCTCGGAAACTACTATAGCTATGTCAACCAAACTCTACACAGTCGTTTCCTTCAGGCATTTCCATATACAGTTCAAAAATGGAAGAAATCGGATAATAACCACGCCCACCTCCCATACAGAGGTTATGTTGAAAATCACTAAAAGTGCGTTAACCGACTAACAAAAAACGTCAGAAACACTAACGGAAAAAGTGGCAGAAAGAAGCTGCACCCAGACTTTTTTTAAAAATTGAAAATGGGCGTGGCGTCGCCCACTTATGGACCTAAAACCATATCTCAGGAACTCCTCTACCGATTTCAATGAAATTCGGTATATTATATTTTCTTAACACCCTGATGACGTGTACGAAATAGGGGTGAAATCGGTTCACAACCACGCCTTCTTCCAATATAACGCTATTTTGAATTCCATCTGATGCCTTCTCTGTATAATATTTCCGTAGCATCTATGGTTCGAAATTGGGCGAAATATATTCACAACCACGCCTACTTCCCATATACCACAATTTTTCAGATGGACTGATTCGTTCGCGTTAAAGTATATAAGTTCAACACGAGTGAAGATAACGGACCAAAACTTTTCACAAATACTGTATTTCTGGTGTAGCATAGCCCGAATAAAAATCACCGAGATCAGACCATTTTATTGAAAATATCGGTAAATATCTCAGATATTCTAAACATATTCATAGGAGATGTGTTCCTTCCAACAGTGTTCGTCTGTGCCAAAAATGGGCAAAGTCAAGCCAATATTTCTTCTTGTCCCCACATACCTCTTATTTGATTTCCACAATTCTAGTGGACTTTGTGCCGAATATATTGGTCAAATTATGAATTACCTTAATAAATTTGCATGGAAATATGTTCATACTTAAGTCAACGTGTTGGCCCCCATATACATATGTAATAACACGATTTCTGCCTTTAGTTTTTACTTTACGCCGAATATGTATATTGCGTACTTCCTAAGATATCTTTAAAATATTATAAGAATACATACATATATGTGACCTGGAAAACGGAAAGGGGGCTTAGGTGTCAAAAAATCAATTTTCACTTTTTAGTTGGTTCGGATGGAAGATGAGATGCTTTTTCACGTGATAGAATCCAAAAAGTCATAACTTGTTTGAAAGTTAGCTCCTTTTTCGTGGACCAGGTCACATATTATACATTAAATTTTTTAGGCGAATGTAAAATCCAACTATATTTGAAAATCAGTAAGAAATACTAACGTAAATTAATAGTAGTCTAGTATCAAAGGCACGCAATTAGAAAACCTGCTTTTCAGATGGACCAAATTATTATTAATTGTTTTACCGTGCGATTCTGTAACTTGAGACAGTCTCAAGTCTCTAAATTTGAGATTTTAAGTTAGAGACAATTTTTGAGACTTGAGATGATATTGCTATTCTGTAAGTGACAGTCACAAAATCTATTACATTTCATTATTCAGAGATGTTTTTACACTTTAATGAAAATAAATATGTCGATAACAAATATTAAATTTTCTATAACATAGTCAACAAACATAATTATCAATGAAAATAAAAATATATGTTGACTTTGTTTCATAATATTTACGAAATTTATGTAAAATTTATTTATTTTTAACCTTTTCGTGTTTGAGTTGCTTACAAAATATAAAGAAACGACAATCGATTAATATCTATGATGAGCTCTATTCAGTATATTCAAAATGGCAGACAAGAGATCTTTTTAGTTTTGTGCCCTGCTAACTACCAGGTCTCAATATTTTGAGACTAACGCTAGAGACTGTTTAGTGAATAGTAACTAGTCTCAAATTGAGACTTTGCCTCAAAATGTCTCAAATAGAGACTAGAGACTGGTTACAGAATCCCGCTATTAATTTGGCTTATGCGAAAAAATCGCGATTTACAAAGCTCCATAGATAGCTTATGGAAGGTTTAGGTATTAAGACACAGATGTGTACATAGACGTAATAATTTACAATATTTAGCATATATATTTAATGGGAATTAGTATTTATTCTTTAAAATTGTTTTCAATGTATTTGGCTGCAAATCCCCTTACTCAAATGTTATTGAATAATTTTTAAAACAAAAATGGCTTACCTACCTGTGTCTATTCATAACAACTCAAACTTTCAACCTTGATATATGGTATATTTAAAAATTGTTTTCACAAATTTTCTACCTACATAGTTTAGCCTTCCCGAGCGAACTTTTGCGGAAGATGAACTCCTTTGTTTCAGAAAGCATTAAAAAATGCAATTTACGTAGGAGTTTTCCGTGTAAATACTTTCAAGGCTATTAAGCAAATTACTAATTTCTAAGATATATATATTTGTATGTACTATACGAATATATGTATAATATATGTATATATTATTATGCTAGATGTTTATACTTTCAGTTACACTAAATAACTTGAGTAGTGAAGTCTACATTTTTAGCTGAAGTTTTAATTAATTAAGTGAAAATTTACCATAGTGGTGTTAGCATCATAAATTATATCAATTTAATAAAATATAGAACGAATCTATATCATCATCCACTTGAAAAGAAGACTGAAAGAAGACCAGCAAGTTACCCTAAAAAGAGAACACAGGAGTCTTTCGGAAGAAAAATCAGAAAGTATTTACACACTTGTTTTAATAGATTATGATTAAATTATTTATCTTCTTTAGTAAGATTGAATTTTAAGAAATTATGCCTAGATTAAATAAAAGATATGTTGTACAAAGTCGACTTGAAAATAGAAGACGTATGCAGATCCTTCGGGTTAACTCATTATATAGAGCTAGTGAGCAATCACATAATACTCAAAGCCAGGCTAATCGCAGATTAGATCCAGAAGTCCGCCTGTCAGAACAAAGTACCAATACAGTTCAACATAGGACAAGGCGACAAAATCAAGAGGTTCGGTCTGCTGAGCAAAGTATAAATACTGTTCAGCATAGGTCTTGGCGGGAAAATCCCGAAATAAGGTCAGCTGAACAAATCATAGATACCAATCAGCATAGAACCCGACGACAAAATCCTCAATTTCGCTCTGAACAGCAAAGTAGGAATACCCGAGAACATAGGTCCCGCCGGGAGAACCCAGATCTTCGGTCTGCTGAGCAAAGTATAAATACTGTTCAGCATAGGTCTCGGCGAGAAAATCCCGAAATAAGGTTAGCTGAGCAAAGTATAAATACTGTTCAGCATAGGTCTCGGCGGGAAAATCCCGAAATAAGGTTAGCTGAACAAATCGTAGATACCAATCAGCATAGAACCCGGCGACAAAATCCTCAATTTCGCTCTGAAGAGCAAAGTAGGAATACCCGAGAACATAGGTTCCGGCGGGAGAACCCAGATCTGCGGTCTCGGCGGGAAAATCCCGAAATAAGGTTAGCTGAACAAATCATAGATACCAATCAGCATAGAACCCGGCGACAAAATCCTCAATTTCGCTTTGAAGACAGGCAAAGTAGGAATACCCAAGAACATAGGTCCCGGCGGGAGAACCCAGATCTTCGGTCTGCTGAGCAAAGTAGAAATTCAAGGCAACATAGAATTCGACGGCAAAACCCTATTATTCGGTCAAATGAGCAGTCTCATAATACCGTAGTACACCGAGAACTTAGAAGAAATCCTAACTATAGACATTTAGAGCGCATACGTGATCAAATACAAAGAGAACGTTCAAGAAGAAATCCTGAAACAAGGAGAGAGGAACGTTATAGAGAAACGCAAAGACGACAGCTTATCAGGAGGGGTGCAAGGGAACAAAGTTTAAATCAGAGACGTCAACAACAAAATCTGGTCCGTATTCATAGAGAAAACTTAACAAATAGGCAAATTCAAAACGAAAGGCAGTCCCAACGAAATATATTAAACAGAGAAAATAATGTCTCTGATATTTTTGCAAATGGTGGCATTTCAAGAGATTTTCGAAGCATTCATTTTGAAAATATAAAGAATAATGATAAATATAAAGGTCCCACCGAAATATGTATTTGCTGTGGGGGATTATGGTTTCCACATCAAGTACGCAAGTCAAATTTCGGAACTATAGCTCAAGTTCACCCAGGTGCTACATCTGTTTTCTTTTTAAAGCAAAAGTTTCCTTCTGAAGATGGAAACTACAATTTTTGCTTAACTTGCAAAAATGGGATTGCCAAAAATAACATACCAAAAATATGTTTGTTAAATGGTCTGGACTTTCCGGATATACCAGATTGTTTAAAAAATTTAACCCCTATTGAAGAAGGCTAATAATGCCTCGATTGCCTTTTATGACCATTCGTCCATTGGGATATCAAGGCCAAAGTTCGATTAAAGGTGCCGTTGTCAATATACCTATTTCTGTTAATAATGTTGTGACATCTCTACCGAGGACTTTTGATTAAAACTCATGTGATACAAATTCACTTAAGAAGACGTATGGAATACAATCATGATTATATGACTGATACCATACGGCCTGCGAAGGTTATGGAAGCTTTGCGATTCTTAGTGAATACTCCTCTGTATCGTGAGCATAATATACACATAAATGAGAATTGGATTTCAGGCTTTAATAACCAAGAAGAAGTTCCCTTTGTTGCATCTGCTGAAGATGATAGATTGGTTCAATCTCTTTATGAGGAGCAGACTTCCCATAATAATCACACATACATTCCCATAGCACCCGTACCTGCAGAACTGAACCCAGGTAGTCAAGAGACTCTTTTAGACAATATTCCTATAGAAAACATGGAATATAACCGTTTAGTTATAGCGCCAGGGGAAGGGCAAAGGCCAATTGACATAGTTCAAGATAATAATTCGGAAGAATTGTCATTTGGAACAATATACGTTGGGCAAAAACGAACATGCTCTGAAACATATAGTAAGATAGTACGTTCCGAAATTCGCCGCTTTGACCGCAGAGCGTGTACCATTCCGAAGTTGTTCTACGACTATAAAAAATTAGAACTACTGCAAATTAAGAATAGTACATCCATTTGCCTCCGAAAGTTTTCAGGTCGTAACCGTGTTACGGCTCAAAATGTATTAAATGAAAACTTTGTTCAAAACTTGATTCAACATGATGACGGTTACAAAGTTTTGAAAGGTGTTAGATCCTCTCCTGCTCACTGGGAAGCTGAGAAAAAAAAAGCAATTGCAATGATTCGCCAGTTTGGGCTTCCAACCTTTTTCATAACTCTATCGGCTGCTGAATCTCAGTGGGTTGAGCTGTTGGTTATTCTGTCGAAAACTGTTGATTCAAAAGATATTTCACAACAAGAAGCCAACATTTTATCAACCCAAGATAGATATCGCTTAATCCGCTCAGATGCGGTTACTTGTGCTAGATATTTTGATTACCGCTACCGGCAAATCCTTAAACTTTTTAAAGATAATACCGGCATTTTTGGAACACATTTTGTAAAAAACTATTACTGGAGAGTAGAGTTTCAACAGAGAGGTTCCCCGCATATATGTACATGGCATGTATTGGCTTAATAATGCTCCCAAGATCAACCTTCAAAGTCCTGAGACATTCTCCGAAGTCATTGATTTCATTGACACTTATGTTTCAACAGATGGTTCAGTAAGCCACTTGGAACATTATTTAGATTATCAAAAGCATAATCACAGTCGGTCGTGTACTAGAGAAATAAGACGACAACAATTTTGTCGTTTTGGTATACCATATCCACCAATGCCTTGCACACAAATATTGCTTCCTTTTCCAGACACAACCCAAGATTTGGAAAGGCATAAGGAAAACTTTTCTAGAATTCAAAATGTTTTAAATTCAACTCTGACTACAGAAGATATATCGAATTTAGATAATTTTGAAAATTTCTTGAGCGATAATAGAATAAACATGTCTTTTGATGACTATTTGTTAGCTCTGAGATCAAGCTTATCAAAACCTAAAATTTTTCTGAAAAGAAAAATGCAAGATCGTTTTAAAAATGCTTATAATCCTCTTATTTTGGAACTCCATAGGGCTAATATGGATATACAATATATACTGGATGCATATGCTTGCTGTTCCTATATAATTAATTATATTAACAAATCGAACAGAGGAATTTCTAGGCTCTTAAATGAAGCTATATCAGAAGTAAATGCCGGAAATTATACAATAAAGCAAAAACTTCAACATATAGGTCATAATTTTATATCAGGCACGGAAATATCTGCACAAGAAGCTGTTTATTGCTGCATTGGGCTTCATCTTTCGGAAGCTAGTAATGGAGAAATATTTATAAATACCTCACGACCGGAGGAACGTGTGCGAATGGTAAAACGTAGGGCGGAACTTCAGAACCTTCCTTCAGATTCTACTGAAATATTTGTAGCTGGTATTTTAGACCGTTATGTGCAGCGGCCCGATCAGTTAGAAACTGTTTGCTTAGCAGATTTTGCATCTATGTTTAAATTTGTGAAATCCAATAGAATAGTGCAAGACAGTGATCATGAAGAAGAAGAGAGGGAAGATAATAACGTACCAGATATTGGGGTACCCATTGCACTTAGAGACGGTAGCGGTTTTGTTAAAAAACGTACCAAACCAATTATTATTCGGTACAGAAGGTTTAGTCCTGATGTGACCAAAGTTGAGTATTTCCGCGAAATGGTAATGCTTTTCTATCCATGGCGGAACGAACAGGAAGATCTTATTGAAAATGATAATGAGCTAACTTGTATAACTCACCGTATTTTAATTGAGGGAAATCAAAAATATGATGTTTTTGATCAAAGAGAACTGGAAAGTGTCTTAGAAAGTCTTTATAATGAGACAAACTTAGAAGAAGCTGTGCAAAATGAACTACCTGTTGTAGAAAATGAGTTTCGGGTGTTAGCACTTCCAGAAATAAGCCCTAATATTAATTTGCTGGATTTGCATAGCGCACATACAACAGATAATGGTACTGAATCTGATTGCAATATTAGGCTTATTAAACTACCCCCTTTAATTTCGGTTGAGGAATTATTTTCTCTAGTTCAAAGTTTAAATATTAAGCAAAGAACATACTTGACTCATTTGATGCATCAGATTAAAACAAGTCGACCATTTTATGAATTCATTGGGGGCGGAGCAGGTGTTGGAAAAAGTCGTTTGATATCTGCAATATATCAAGCTCTTAACCATCGCTTCAATTCTACACCTGGATCCATCCCAAGTTCTTTAAAAGTTCTCCTTTGTGCACCTACGGGTAAAGCAGCATTCGGGATAGGTGGACTGACACTTCACTCAATATTTTCTCTTCCTGTAAATCAGCTGAATAGAGAGTTGAGGCCCCTAAGCAGTGACATAGTTAACTCTTTGTATTCCAAACTTGCTGATTTAAAACTAATCATAATTGATGAAATATCAATGGTGGGCGCTCGAATGTTTAGCTATGTTGATGCTAGGCTTAAACAAATTTTTAAAACAAACAACCCATTCGGTGGCATACCGATTATAGTGTTTGGAGATTTGAAGCAACTCTCACCTGTTGGAGATAGGTGGATATTTTCTTCTAACTCTAATGATGCTTACAGCACTTTAGTTGGTTCTCCTTTGTGGGACTTGTTCAAATATTTCGAATTAACAGAAATAATGAGACAAAGGGACGATCAAGCTTTTGCTATTGCGTTAAATCGTATGGCATCTGGCACTATGACAAATGATGATATATCATTAATTCAAACTCGGGTAGTTAATTCTGAAGAAGTCCCCGATGATGCGATCCATTTATTTTGGTCAAACGAAGAGACAAATAATTTCAATGCCCTTAAGCTCAGTCGAATTACAACTGAAGCTATTTCTTCAACTGCCAAAGACTATGTAAGAGGAATGGGTATAGGTGATCAACAAGGGAATATTTTGGAAAGAGTTCAACTTTTCAAAACTTCTGAAACACAATGACTTCCTTATCAGTTGACACTAAAAACCACTGCAAAATACATGATTACAGTGAATATAAACGCATGTGATGGTTTAGTTAATGGGGCAACTGGAGAACTAATGCAAATTGATTATCCAGTAATTCTTTGGATTAAATTCTTGGAACCTTCTGTTGGTTTGATAGCACGATCAAAAAAGCCTCATCCTTTAGAAAGTTCTTGGACCCCAATTGAAAAAGTTATTAGATCTTTTCAATATAAAAGAAATGAGCAAATTATAATTGAAAGAAATCAGTTTCCAGTTGTTCCAGCTGAGGGAATAACCATTCACAAAAGTCAGGGTGCTACATATAATAAAGTTGTCGTTCATACTCGACCCAGAATGCCTAGAGCTTCGATATATGTCGCTTGCAGTCGAGCTACTACGGCAGTAGGTCTCTTTATTATCGGAAATTTTATTCCTCCTAATAAATTTTCTGAATCGGATCCAGTATTTAGGGAAATGATGGAATTGAGCACATCTAAAGCCCTGATTACAAGTTTCGATTTTATGATTTCTCGATCATCAGCACTTCAAATTTTATATCATAATGCTCAGAGTCTCCACGCTCACATTAACGATAAAAAAGGCGACTGTCTGATGCTATCTTCAGATATTTTATGCTTCGTAGAAACCTGGAGCACTCCTGTTGAACATTTTGAGATACCAGGATTTACTCTTATAAACGAGCTGAGGATAGATAGCACTGAGACAAGCAACCGAAATAAACGGGGCCTTATAATTTATGCAAAGCATAGTGTTGCCAGCTCTATAGAACCGAAGATTATGAAGAAAATTTATTCAGGCCGCAAAGTTTTAGAAGCAGTTTTGTTTAAATGCTTCAACAACAATATTCTGGTTCTTTACAGAAACTCAGCTTTTCCCCTCAGGCTTTTTATTGCAGAACTTCAAGAAATTCTTACTACAGAGTTGTGCAATCAAAATGTCTTAATTGTGGGAGATTTTAACATTTGCTTAAAGTCTACAGGGTCTACAATAAAAAATCTTCTTCAAGATAAAAACTTTAGTTCCCTGATTAGTGTAGAATATTCAACTACCCCTGCGGGGAGGCAAATTGATTGGGCATTTTCAAACATGGATCATTCTCATGTTGATGCTATCACTTATGAGACAGTGCATAGCTATCATGATGGTATTTGTGTCTCTATTTCGGACTAAGGCTATGTACAATAGTATCTTTTTCACACATAAGGGCATTAGAATAGGTTAAAAATATGACATTATGAATTAATAAATAAATATTTAAACTTAGAAATTTTAAATCATTTGTATAATTTGTTAATATATAAGAATTTGTATAAACATAAGGTAGAATTAAAATAATTTAACAAATCTTTCAAAATTGTAATATTATATAATAAAATATACATTATTATATATTAAGAGAAATGCAGTTTTTTGAAAAAAAATATTGTTTTAAATACAATATATATTTTTGGTAATATATAAGAATTTGTATAAATATAAAGTAGAAGTAAATATTTTAAGAATAAATGAAATGTACGTAGGATAAATTTTGCTATTTATGAAAGCATATCTTTAGGTTTTAAAAATAAAACATTTAATTATTAAAATATATAATACTTATTACTTCTAAATCAAACCTATATAATCTTATTGATGTAAGAAATAAAATGTGCATTAACTTCGAAAAACGATTGTTTTTGTTTTTTTACATAGTCCTCAATACAGTCAAAATAAATGAAAATACAATTCAATACTCAAAGTACACAAATTGATCTAATCTAATTAATTTTACAGCAAAATAAAAAAATATGTAAATGACGGATAATAAAATCTCGATTATCACTTTATCATGCGGGAGTATAAAATGTTCGGTGACACCCGAACTTAGCCCTTCCTTACTTGTTATTACTAATGTTTGTATGTCATGTGCAGTCGAGAGAAATAACAATAGTGATGTATATTTAACTAACATGGTAAAAGCGATACCGACATTGACTACATTTAAAGAGGATAAAAATATTATTATCTTCCTTATAGGAACCAGTTCTAATGTAATTTGGGTTCCTCGTCAAAGTCTTTATGACATAATGAAAAACTCTGGCTGTGATAAATTTAATGAAAAATTTGAATTTTTAAAAGAGCAATTGAAAAAGCGTATTGAGTCATCTGATGAATTTATAAAAGAGTTTGATGATAGGATAAAAACCTTTATTAGTCAATTTAAAATTCGTTGGAGCAGAGCCAATAGGCATGAAGAGCGTTTCCTTAGAATAAACCAAAGTTGGCTGGATTCTTCGATAGGTTTCACCCATTCACAAGGAATGAAACGTGGCTGCAAAGAACTTTCATTTGAAGAATCAAATGAGAAAACGAAGCAAAAAAACGTAAATTTTTAAGAGATAGTGTGCCTTTGCCTTTATTAGCTTATGCTGCACAAATGAGTTTTAGAGCTTCAGGGCAAGTGAAAGCGTCAAAGATAGTGAAAGAGGTTGCAAGTTCACCATCGAGAGCGAAAAAATTTCATAAAAGTATTGCCAGTGATGATCAAAGCAAATACCCAAAGAAGACGCTTTATTTGTTTTGGTGGAAGCAAAGTTATCTCGACAACAGTACAATGTTATGAGGCAATCTGCTCCAGATAGGTTTCCTTGCTATTCATATGTCCGATCAGCAAAAAAGGATTGTTATCCTAGACGTGAGAGCATGCATTTTTGCGAGATTTCAGCACAAGTAAGCTTGCAAGCCCTTTTAGACCATACCACTGAGCGTATAACTTTAGCCCAAAATAACGTAATTAAAACATTGAACGATGAGGAAATGACGAATTTATGCTTGTACACCAAGTGGGGATTCGATGGAAGCTCTGGACACAGCTCATATAAGCAAGCGTACCATAATCCGGGTGCAAATGATTCATCAGTTTTCATCACCTGTATTGTTCCAATCAGGTTGATTTGTGGAAGCAAAATTATGTGGCAAAATCCGCGCCCAGCTTCTACCAGGTTCTGCAGGCCTTTTAAAATTGCTGTTTCTAGAACTGAAAACGAAAGAGTTGGTATAGAAATACGAAATCTTGTTAATTTGGTTATACCTTATGGAAATAAATATTTGGAAAATAAACACAATTTAATTTTATCTATGGTTGATGGAAAAGTATGCAACGCATTAACAGAAACAACATCTACCCAAAAATGTTATTTATGTGGAGCTAGCTCGAAAGATTTTAATAAAATTGATGAAATGGTGAAGAAAGTTGTGAAAATAGAAAATTTACAGTTTGGGCTTTCAATACTTCATGGGTGGATTAGGTTCTTTTAATGTCTTCTCCACTTATCATATAAATTGTCTATAAAAAAGTGGCAAGCTCGAACAGAAAGCGAGAAACTATTAGTTTCGGAAAATAAAGCACGGATTCAAAAAGGATTTAAAGATAAAATTGGTCTGATTGTTGACCAACCGAAACCTGGCCTTGGGAATTGTAACGATGGCAATACAGCTAGGCGTTTCTTTCAAAATCCCGAGATGTCAGCAGCAATTACTAAAGTTGACATAAATTTGATTAAAAAGATGCATACAATACTCGTAGTTGTTTCTAGTGGGCACGATAATGAGGTACAGAAGTTTCGTAACTACGCTTTAAATACAGCAAAATATTTCGTTGAATGTTATCTTTGGTATAACATGCCTCCAACACTTCACAAATATTTTATCCATGGTACAGAGATAATATCGCACGCTATGTTGCCAATCGGACAATTATCAGAAGAAGCTCAGGAAGCTCGAAACAAAGATTTTAAGAATTTTAGAGAACATTTTTCTCGCAAATTCAGTAGAAAAAAAGCAAATGAAGACATATTTAACAGACTTTTAGTCAGTTCTGACCCCGTTATATCAACCACAAGAAAATTACCAAAAAAAAGTGCAGGATTTACCCGAAGAAGCATTAGAGTTGATCGTGATAGAGAGTGGCAATAATAATGAAGTTGATAATGACGATGATGATGAAGGCGATGATAAAAATTCAAGCGAAGACGACAATGATCATGAATATGATTATAGTGATGAAGAAACAGTTTATATATTTTAAATAAAATTTGAAGCTAAAAAAATTAAAAATTTAGAAAACCGATGTTCAGCATATTTTTTTTTTAAGATATAAAAAAAAACAATCAAAACACTCGAATTGCATTATTTTCTTACTTCTTTTTGATTAATTAACTAAAAAAAATAATTTTTCCATAACTAGAAGACTTGTGGGAATTAATCTCCATTTTGAGCACAATTTACTCCACTGTGCGTCGGGTTGTGAATTTTCGCAGCAATTAAAAGGCTCTACAATTTTTAATATAAACTTGATTATTAACACTAATATGTATTCTTATTAAAAACTTCGACATATCTTTCTTTTCAAACTCAATTTCCAATTAATGTTTTCCTATAACGGCTAACGAGTTGTCAATTTGTATATGTCAAACGACAAATTACCACCCAGGATTGTATCCTACTGCATGCAAAAATTTGGAAATACTTGAAGCGTGTTTAAAAATTGCTCAAAAAAAACAACTGATTTAACAATAAAGAACAACTAATATCCCAATAAAATTGAACAGATATGCAAAGTAATTCAATATAATCACTTAAATAACGTAAACACTTGCATTATTTAATATCTTTTAAAGTCTCGGTCATCAAAATTTAAAATTTATATGTAGTTTAAATGCTAACACAACACCCTAATTACCATGAAAGTAGCAAAAAAAGTGTAACACAACACCCTAAGATTTTCTAGAGGTGAGTATATGTATATAAACAAAGAAATAGTTTATTACTGTACATATATACTGAGCTCTTAACAGCTCGACAGTATTTCACCAACTGAACAGCTTAAGTAGAAAAAAAAACGGAATGAACACACAAAAAAACAACCTTATGTTGATTTAAAATGCCGTTATCAGCTAACGAAAATTTAGCAGATCATTCTAAGCATACTTAAGATGTTTTGTAATACGATGTATTTCGCCTCCTTGATAGTTTTAATTTTATCACAAGCACTTATATCCATTTAAGTTATGAAAATCTGAAAATCTATTTTTAACATAACGGCTTAAGTAAACAAACCATTTCTTATTATATTAAATTTGTTGAATATTTTCTAGTAAATATTGAGTTTATGTTGACATAAGAAGTTATAAAAAATTCTTAACAACCGATACGGCATCTCAAAAACTATAGTTTACGTAAGATATTATGTCGTACGAAATATATTCAAAAAGAAAGGACGTTAAAAAGTAAACTGTGACAACTTTTTCTAAAATGGTGGAAATTGAAAACTGATTGGATCCAAATGTGCATTGTAAGAAGACATAACAGAATATGATCTTAACTCGATTTTGACTTAACTCGACTTAAGATGTTATAACATATGTATTTCCACAGATATACATATATAGTATACAATGTAATAATTATGTTATTGCATAAATATTAAAAAAAAATGAAAAAGGAAATAAAAACGATCTACGCGTATTTAATTTATTTAATCGTTAAATCGGAAATAAAAATACTTATTTACGTAAAAGAGATTTCGGTTTTTTACATTTATCGGTTTATACCGATAAAAATATATTTTACTAATATTAATTAAATTTTTAAAAATTCCGAAAATTATTTTTGGTGACAAGAGTTATTGCTGAGAGTGACAGTCTAATTCGGTACTGTACTCGATTTTCATCTTCAACGATTCAAGACAATTCTGAATCGGTATTAGAAATCAAAAAAAAAAATCTATGCAATTTCTGGACACGTCTCCAAGCTGAGTATGACGCAATTGTAGAATCTGACGAATCAGATCTACCTGAAAATTCCAAATCCTCAGCATACGCCAAATATGAAAACTGCTTAGACCAGTACGAAGAAACAGAAGCTATGATCCCCGATCAATTGATATTAATTAAAGCAATTGCACCTACTCCACAACCGAGAGTAGAGCACAAGTTCAAAGCTAAGAGGCTAGTTCAGGCATCCACCTCAAAGTGCTTGCAAGTGACACTGAAATTTTTCATGATGGTTATGAATAATGGCCGTCCTTCCGGGACATGTTTACAGCCGTGTACATAAACAATCCAAAATTATCACAAGCGCAAAAATTGTATAAGCTCCGATACAAAACAAAAGATCAAGCAGGCGTAATATGAAACAGTTCGCTCTTGATGACGAAAATTTCAATTTTGCTTGAGAAGCTCTAAAGGCTCGTTACGAGAACGAAAGAATATTAGTCGACAAACAAGTGACAATATTAATGAATTTACCAAAAATTCAGATTGAAACAAATGAAGAATATATAAAACTTTAATCTACTGTTTCAAATTGCTTGTCGGTTCTATCGGCACAGAATATTCCCACAGACAATTGGGACCCCATTCTTGTAAATATATGCATATCTGCATTACCAGAAAAATCGTTATTTTCGTGGGAGCAATAGCAAAATGCCCAACGTGGCAACAAATGAAAGAACATGAAATTGCGGAAAGTGTAGGTAAAAAAAATGGTCAGAACTAAAAACTTTTAACAAGACCTAAATCGAAGCTTCATTAGGCCCCAAGCTAGTAGCAACAAAAACTTAAATCGTAGTTTTTTCAAAACACAATCATTCACATCCGAACAAAACAAATATACGTCATGCGAACTACAAGTGTGTACAGGAGGGAATAAACTCAAATATTAGTTTAAAGAATTTAATATTAACGAAAGGAACAAGTTTATCGGATCAAAAAGGCTCTGTACAATCTAAATAATTTCGAAAGCAAATTTAATTTTGTATATTTCGACAGAAGGCATCATTCAATGTTGCACCTAAATAACTTTCCCAACACACTTCAAAGTAGCGATTTCTCAAAAAGAGCCACGGGTTTAGTTGCAAACGCAACTAACGAAACATAAAATCCCGAAATTTGCCAAGAGACACCATGCTGCTCAAAGGAATTAAAAATTCAAACGCTACACAGCGAGATTCAAAGTAGGGTACTACGCACAGCAGTCGTCTCCATAGAACATCGAAGAGACCTGTTTAAGCTCAGGGCCTTAAGAGACCAAGGATCACAACGATCTTTTATAGCGTCTAGGACATAAAATAGGCTAAAACTGCCTATTTGTTTGAAAAAATTTCAAACACCCTTCTAGCTCAGAATACTATATTCGGTTGAATTCTAAGTGGACTAGTTCCGGAACCAATTACCACAATGACAACTCAAAACGAAGAAATCTCCAATGAATACCTTAATGCACAATTAGGGAAATTTTAGGAGTTCGAAAAACTCCCCCCATTTCAATTAAAACTTACGAAGATCAATATTGTAAAGACTTTTACGAAGCCACAACTACTAGTTCAGGAAATGGTCTGTATGTCGTACGGCTACCACTTAAAAAACAATTCCCTAACATACTCGACTTAGGTCACTCCCGCACCTCTGCAATACAGCAGTTTCTAAGTATGGAAAGAAACCTACTTAAAAAATGTGAACTGAAATCAAAATATGATGGTGTGTTAGAAGAATACCTCCATTTAATTCACATGGAGGAAGTAAGCCGAAGGGAAAAAATCGTCAACGGAAATACTTTCCTTTTACTTGCCACACCATGCAGTAGTAAAGCCAGACAAGAAAAAAACAAAAGTTGGAGTTGTCTTCAATGTCTCAAGATCCACTTACAAAAAGCAAAGTTCGCTCTTATCACATCAACTCAAACGCGCTATTTCAGCCGCGACATATCTTTACTAAGAGAATCGAAGCCAATTGACAAAACGAGCTCACTCTTAGTTCTAAACTCATTTCTAGACACGAAAGGTCAGCTTAGTGCCAATGGTCGGCTTGTTAACTCAAGCCTAACATACAACGAACGGTACCCCATAATAGTACCTGAGAAGTCTCCATTTGCCGCATTATTCCTGAATTACATCCACATATTAATGTTACACGCCGAACATCGCCTCATGCAACATATGATACGTCCAATCAGCCCCAAATCAAGAAATGCATTTTCATGTGCAAGATCTGCACTATGCATAAGCAAACAGTGCGAACGCAGATTATGGCTGCACTTCCACCTGAACGCTGCAATTTCGCTCTGCCTTACACCACCACAGGTGTCGATGCGTTTGTCTTTGTATGTTTTACAACAAAGGAAGTACACCTTGAGCTATGTACTAATCTGACGACAGAGGCTTTTCTCGCAGCATTTGCTCGCTTTGTCGCTGGACGTGGCTTCCCATCAAAGTCATGAGCGGTAATGGCAAAACATTCATTGGAGCTCAACAAGCCACAGAAAAATAGTTTGAGGATTTCTTAAAACAAGTGTCACCTGACTTCTTACAAAAGTACGCCCCCATGGTATCAATGGCAATTTATACTCCCAAGCGCTCCTCATATGGGTCGTTTATGGGAATCAGCTCAGCTTCAAATCTCATTTCAAGAAGCTAGCTGGCAGCTACTAATTTAATTACGAAGACTTCACGATATTATTAACTAAATTCGAAGCCGTTCTCAACTCACGGCTCCTCATTGCTCTCTGACAGGATCCCTCCGATTTCACAGCCTTAATTCCATAGAATTTTCTAAAAGGAACACCAATAACAAAACCACTCGTTAAACTGTGCTTTTTACCGATCGCCGTTAACATCGAAATGAAACCGATAAAACCCTCCAATAAACCGAATAGATATTTAGAAATATGTGCCACGCCTGCGGCTGCCCCAGTTGCAGCGCCCTGAACCACCACTACCCCCACATCAACGGCTCCTCGTAGTGTAAAGCGAGCATTGTCGTCAAGGCCCATACCAGCAGGAGACCCGCAGAGCGATGTGGCCTCATCATACCATGCTGCACCGAACCACCAGACACGACATCGGTCAACATTCTGGTGGCCGCAACCACGGCGCAGTACGACGACCGCCAATAAGCCGGGGTGCACGATGCTATCGACAGCCAACTTCATCATCATCCCGTATCAAGCGGCCACAGAATGACACATCGACACGACGCCAGCAACAAAGGCCGCGTCCGCGCCGCACCTCAGGTCTCAGCACCGTTGTAACCACGCGCCCGCAACTGCAACGACTTCTAGGCTGAAATATTCGCTTATGAGGGCCGGCATGGCTAAATGAGCCTCAGTCTCCTGTCCCACACAACATGTAATCCGCAAGCGCCCTATCAACACCGAACATCTAACCTCATCAATAATCCCGCATCACTAATACGCTACATTCACCACATTAAAATATACATCACTAGCACGCAACATTCACCACACACACCTCGACATCATCTGCAATCCACATCACACACCAACTGCGTTACTACTGCATTTTACACCACAACAAAAAAGGGCAAAAGAGACGAAAAAACGAGGTATTCACTTCTTTTTGCGACACGCTGTGGAAAGCCGTGTTCAGCTCGTCCTGGGTTCCAACTTTTACATATTTGCGAACATCTACCTTTTTAAACTATAAAAAAATTTCGTATTAAAAGTTCTTGCGGAAACAACAAAATTTTGAATAAAAGTAAAAAAAAATGTGTATAAAAGTCTTGCGGAATTGTGTGTTCCTTATTTTATATTACTTTCCGAACGGTGAGTGCTTGGAAATTCCCAGAATATCAACAAGCTGTAAGTGTAATGTTCCCGAAAATTGATAAAACAAAACTTGACGAATATGTTGATGACATTTACTATTTATTATTATTTCACACGTAAAGTCGCGGGCGAACAACACTGAGGGTGCTGGATTTAACTACTTCACAGCAAGATTAACCACTGTTGTGTACCAAAAACTCATTTCACATTTCCTTAATTACAACTATTTTGTATGTCTTTGTAGAATGATTTATATTAAGAACTACCATAAAGAGTTCGGTAACTAAATATCGCATAAAAACTATTTAAGGCTACTATGTTTAACAAACCTATTTTTTCATTTCAGCTTTTCACCGTATTTTCGAATCGAAACTGGCCGAAAGTCATCTATTTCGGTGGAAGTTTATGGTGAGCATGCACTAGCTGAGCTTAAGGACTAAAGGTGGAGTGCACGATTTAAAAGTGGTGATTTTGACTTAAAGGCTAAGATCCTACTGGGAGGCCTTACTCGATAAAGATTGCTACAAACATAAGAAACCCTCACAAAATCTTTGGGAGACACTCAAGCAGACATATCAAAACGTTTAATTCTGTTTGAACGCAATTGAAATAACTCTTTATGTGTTTGAGACTGTTGATGAAGAATGGATCCATAACGGCAACCATAAACGCAAAAATCAAACTTGACCAAACAGCGGAAGTTATATGTTTAAATAACTCAATACTAACAGTTTTAAATTATTTAATTTAAAAAATTATGTGTTGTTAAATTAGCTGACATACATATGTACAAATTGTGTAAATATCAAGAATTAGTAAACTGATGTGTTTAGTATTGTAAATTATACAAAGTATAACAATATAAATTATATATAAACTATATATCAAAAAAAAAAATGTTAGTATAATAAATACCCTACACAAATGTTACCAAAAAATGTATTGTAAGAAAGAAAATTGATTTTGTATTGTATATATGTATAATTGTAAAATTGTATATAATATATATACTATACATATATCATTGGTAATATTTGCAAGCTAAGCCTAAATAATAATTGAAATTTTGAAAAAATAGAAGGGAAAAATATAACTGTTATGTATAAAAATGTAAACTTAAAAAACCATTAAATAAAAAGAAATAATATAAAAATTTCAATTGTTTTATTTACAAGGAAAATTACTGATACAATAGGCGTTGGTGACTAATGAATAACAAAACAAATAATCCATAGCAGGTGGCGCATTGAACGATTCACCAGTTTTCTGTGACCAAATACTGTAACCTATCGGATAATAAATACATTATTTATTGATAACCTATCGGTGACCAGTTGCTTAACTTTTACCCGACTTGTAGCGATATTATGGTCAGAATTTCCCGCAAATGTTATTTGACTTTTGAATAAATTATTAAAATATATTTGTTTTAAGTATATAAGAAAGAGCTTCCTCTTTGGTTATTTACAACACATAAGTTTTTTGAAATATTAATATTTTTGTTAAATTGAGCTTGTGTGTATGTATCTTCTTCCTTACTGGCGTACACAACGCTTACGCGGTTATAGCCGAGTTAGTTAGCAATGTGGCGCTAATTGGAGATTCCAAACGAAGCCAGACCTTTTTCCACATGGTCTTTCCACCGGAGTGGAGGTCTTCCTCTTCCTTTGTTTCCCCCCGCGCGTACTGCGCCGAATACTTTCAGAGCTGGAGTGTTTTCGTCCATTCGGACGACATGACCTAGCCAGCGTAGCCGCTGGCTTTTAATTCACTGAACTATATCAATGTCGTCCAATATCTCATACAGCTCACTGTTCCATCGAATGGGATATTCGCCGTGGCCAACGCGCAAAGGACCATTAATCTTCCGCAGAACCTTTCCCTCGAAAACTCGTAGTGTCGACTCATCAGATGTTGTCACCGTCCATGCCTATGTATATGTCCTGCTATATGGACGGGAATAATGCGAGACTTATAGAGTTTGGTTTTTGTTCGTCGGGAGAGGACTTTACTTCTCAATTGCCAACTAAGTTCGAAGTAGCATCTGTTGGCAAGAGTTATTCTGCGTTGGATTTCGAGGCTGACATTGTTGCTATTAACACTGGTTCCAAGATAGACGAAATTATCTACAACTTCGGAGTTATGACTGTCAACAATGACGTGGGAGTCAAGTCGCGAGTGCGACGACTGTTTGGTTTATACCAGGATATATTTCGTCTAGCCCTCGTTCACTGCCAGACCCATTTTCTGTGCTTCCTTGTCCAGCCTGGAGAAAGCAGAACTAACGGCGCGGGTGTTGAGGCCGATGATATCAATATCATCGGCGTACGTCAGCTGTTATACACTCTTATAGCAGGTGGAACATATATTTGGGCTTAAGACAGGATATCTAACTATTTAAACTGGTGTTTATTATATTACGTATACTTTTCTGTGGAAAGCCCATGAAATACAATAAAAATCTCAAAACTCCTTTCCTGCTATGAAATGCCATACCGTCGGATAAAATCTATAGTACTGTAATAAAATTAATTAGGAGTTGATTACGGCAAGGTTAACTGTTGGCAACAATTACAACAGTTAGAATTGTAAGCCTTAAATACGATGCCAACTAAGCGCATATATTCAAAGTGTTTTGGAGGTCGTTCTTGTTTGTGTTAACTTTTGTCTTCATAGTCATGCTTATTATAATATTGAAACCTAGGTATAGTTTAACTTTGACACACTTCATTTTTGAGTTTATTTCTTATTGTAGGCTATAAAAGCTAACCAAATGCTTCATATTTACATTATATTAGGCAGATAAATTAAACAATGCCCTTACAACCATTATGCTATAATAATAATAATACAAATAATCTGTTAATATAAAATTGTAAGGTGAAGTCAAAACAAATTCATTATTTTTGAAATTTTGATTTTGGTCTATTATATTAAGGATATGGGGGTTAAGAAAGTATTGGTCCGATTCAACCCATTTTTGACATACAGACATACCATTATAAGACCTTAATTTCAGCTATATATGTACATATATCACACATTAAGCGACATTTTCGATCAAATGTCGACTATAGGTTCCGGGGTCTAAATATTCGGTACCTACAGATATTTTGGTCATAAGGTGGCACACACTAAAGACATTACTTGTTAGGGTGGGTCGATTCCGGACTTTTTTCGATTCGGGATTTCTAATAGTGCGGAAAAGTTGCCTTAGTACATCTTCAACCCCAACTCCGGCCTTGAAATTTCGGAAATTCGCCTAAAATCGTGAAATTGTCTACCTAGCGCCTGAAATACGCATCTGGGCAAAATGTATGAAACAAAAGTTATTTGTCACGGCATTTGCTACCGAAATGGTATGTGATCATGGCCGTAGGACTAACCGTTCCCGAGATACGAGCAAAAAGGCGGCGCTCCACAGCGCAAGGTGAAAATCGGCTTGCGGCCACACTTTTTGACGTTGATTTCGCCGAGTGCTATCACTCACATTCAGTCACCTACGCCAAAGGACACGTTCGGATAGGTCTCCACACAAATATTTTTTTCATCGAGTTCCTTCACTCTTGTCGGTGATTTCTCCGAGTTCTATCACTTATATTCATTTCCCTGCGTCAAATCATGGGGCACCCAAACATCAAGGTTTGGTGACTAACTCTCATCTTCTGGGTGATGTCACGAGATGCCACATTCCGGTCTAACTCGTTGTTTTCCATGATTTGATCGGTATTCGTCGTCACAGGTCTTCCGCCGGCTGGCTTATCCATGGTGTCGTTTTCATCCACTCTGAATCGTCGAAACCACTCCTCCGCAGTGTACCATCTCCCAAAACACCATTAGTCTCACGGAACGTTTCTCCAGCGGATTTGCCTTTAACGCAGGAAAACTTTAAAATAGTGCGAATTTCGGCGTTAGTGAACTCCATGTTTACACGTCTATAATTGTTGAACGCAATATCCAAACTAATCATGCATAGCGGTGTTTTGTAGGATGTATAGTGTTGTCAGATACGAGCTCTGTAGCGCTTTATATTTAGCCGCAAAATTCAAAAGACAAAAAGGCGGAACCTAATATTTCGAAAAATATCTTATGTAATCGGCAAAGTCGTATCTTAAATAGCTTTTGGATAGCAGCGTTGTAAAGAGCGACCGCTCGAGGGTACCCTCGAATTGCTGTCATCACAACTCAACGAGAAATTAACCAAATGACTTCAAATTAAAACTGGGTATTATTGAATAAATTTACTATACAACGAATTGTCAATTTGGCATTAAAAAAACTACCGTTTTTTACCTAAACAATTTTTTTTTTCAAAATTACGCCGTTTTGTTAATCTTTGATATTTTTCAAAGATCGTAGGTTATTGTATAGACAAAATCTTTAAGTTTAATAAACTTTTTGATTTTTTTTGTTTCAGCTGCTCGTTCGGTCGGAATCGTGTCTGCAGTTGGGGCACTTTTTTTTGGCACCTCCGAAGACAGCCCATAACTTCGTTATTTTTCAACACTGTTATAAACAAAAAATGTTGAAGTATAGCTTAAAATATACCTTATTATGTTCAAAGAAGTTGGAAGCATTTAATCGAGTAAATCACGAAAATCGCCTAATTTTTTATATATCTCCTTAACTCTGGACGAGACCAACGGTCTGATACACTTAATCGAGACCAATGGTGCTTGGCTAGGCCAAGTGGTGTTTACATACATTTGTATGGAAATACGTGTTGTATTTACGCTCAAATATGTATGTATGTACAATATAGATATATTTTTGAAATTTCTTACCTCTTGATTTGGTTGAAATCAAATTGACTGCCTTGTTCAGGATTGGCGTGGCAATAGCGTTCAAAAAAATTTAACATTTAGAGAAAAATTACATTTTTTCTTAAATTTAAAACGATCTAGCGGCTAAAGTATTTGACCTAGGTGGTTCAAATAAGTTGCACCGGTTAGGTAATTTAAAGAGCTTTCATGAAATGTATAATTCGCCCCCAAGGCCCCACCGGGGGTGTGGCAATAAGCGAAAATGGGTTTTCACCATGTCCCCCCTTTTGTTTCACTACAGTTGGGGGGTATGGGGCCGGGGGGATCAAAACCATTTTGCGAGTTAGTTCACCCCTGGGGCTTTCAGGAAAGTCCTCAAGGTCCCCTCTATCCCTACCAGGGGCGTGGCAATAGCGTTCACAAAAATGTAACATTTTGAGAAAAATTACATTTTTCTTAACCTTTAAAACACTCTAGTGGCTAAAGTAGTTGCTCCATGTTTGCGACGCTATAACTCACGAATGACTTAAAAGAAACGACAACCAATCAAACACGTGTTAGCGCGTGAAATGAGCTTTCCAAAAAGGTATAGCATGACCCGATGCGACGAATAAAACTAGAACTATGCGCTTTCAGCGCCAACTAGCGAAAATACCGCAAGACTTTTTTGACAACCTATTGTTTGATCTAGATAAACATACAAACCAATTTGGACATGTAACGAACATGAAAACAGATAAATCAACCGTTCGAAGTGATAGAAACATACCAAAGTTCATATATTTTCATACAAAATATATGGGGTCTAGCCAAGCACCATTGGTGCACTAAGGTGTAATATTATAATATCCTTTTTTCGTCCTTTTCGATACGATATCCTTGAATTTTTTTTCTGAATTCTACAGACAATAAAATTCAAAGAAGCTACCTGGAAGCGCAAGTCTTTTGCTACACTCTAAATATATTTAAATAGCATTGCCTTTCCAGACCCGAGGGTCTCGATGAGGGTTAAACTTGTTAGAGGGCTTTATATCAGCTTTATATCTTAATTTAGTGCTTGGTTATGGCACTTTATATGTATGTTTTTGGTTAATGGCAATTTGTGGGCGTGGCAGTGGTTCGATTACGCCCAACTACGAATTCGTAACTTTGTTTTGTACTAAGGAAGCCACATACCAAGTTTCATCGAGATATCTCCATTTTTGACACAAGTTACAGCTTGCACGGACGAACGGACGGACGGACAGATAGTCAACCCGATTTCAACTTTTCTCGTCATCCTGATCATTTATATATGTATGTATAACCCTACATCTATCTCGATTAATTTTACCGTAAGGTGAACAAAACTGTAATACTCTGTAGCAACTGGTTCCAAGAGTATAAAAATCCATGTTACTTATATTAGAAACTAAAATTATATGTAATATATATTATATGATAAATAAAAGCATGAGTGTGGGAAATAATAGCAACATCTAAATTAAACAATAAGCTATTGTTTGTTGAGAATGTTTTTACGTGAAATGGAAACATTTAAGATTGTAAGAGTTGAAAAAATCAGTTTTTAAGTTAATTACATCATATTATAGAACATAGAACTTAAGGAAGGACTAAGCTCGGGTGTCACCAAACTATTGCACTCTCGCCATCTGCAAGGAAATATTTTCATTTGTTAAAAACATTATGTAAAAATGCTGTGCATAAATTAATAATTTGTTATTCGATGAAATTGTCAATGGATTACGATCAAAATAATGTACTATCTACACATAATGCTAATCGAAATATTCTAGCTTAATATTGTGGCTAATATCGATTATGTAATAAAGTTCAACCGAGGGGTCAACATTTAATATATTGAGTATATGAGAGAAAAATTTATCAAAAGCGTGGAAATCATTATAGGGGGAGTATGGAGGTTAAACGAAAGGCTAGAACGATTTTAATATATCCTGAACATTGCATATTAAAATTTCCACAAAGTTTGTGATGGCCAGAAGGAAAGTAGAACCCTATTAAAAATTTATATAAATTTTGGGGTGAACAGCACTGAAACCATTTTTTCTGAAGTGTTTTCGAGAAGTCTCGAACAAGAGAAAGCGAACTAAAGAACGAACGAACGCTCAACCGACAGATGTGATGACCGAGATGACGGGAGAAGTATTTTTCTACATAAATTTCTTTCTGAAATATCAAAGCTATTTCTTTTATAAAATTATTGTTTTTAAATCAATATAAACTGAATATTATAGAATATTTTTGTAAATCACAATATTCGCTTTTAATTTGGTTAACAAAAATATAACGTGGAGGATAATTGGAAAGCCGGAGATTGCTGAGATTACAGAAAGGTCTGAGCTGATTGTATGACATTAAACTAAAGTGTATTCGAAAATATTTTTCCACGCAATTTGACACCAAACTATGGTATACCGAAACTATTTATTTCACTCTCTTAATTTCATTACAACTTATTGCAAGTTTATCAACAATTTTTGTATATCCACATCCACAGGCACTAAGGTTTTAAATTGCTATATGGGGCCAAGAAAAGTTATTGTACGAATGTCACATCTGTTTATGAACATGATTTATAACATTTAGGTGCAAAGTTAAAGAATGTTATGCACCAAATTTTCAACATAACCTTTGTTGGAGATGAGCATGGTTATTATTCGATATGAAGCATTTTCAAACGGTACATTAAAGTAGTAAAAAAAAGTTTTCAGTATCTTTGGTAAATATAGCTCTAGTGTTTTACGAGATATCTATACAAAACTGGGCCTGAAAATAATCCCTTTCCACTCATGTGCTAAACTAACCTCTTCGTACCAAGTCGCATACAGCTATCTCAGTATGTTCTCAAATTATCGCTCCAACTTATGGATAGACTTCCAGTATACGACTCGCCGAATTATCCTGATCTCAATTTTTTATCTCAATTAATTTTTGTTGGAACAAACTACCCTTAGGTCAATCATAGTTATATACATATTTTCAAATCAAATTAAAATAAGTAATACGCGTCTTAATAATTTATATATATTATTATTTAGAAAATATTATTGAAATTACCTGTAATTTCTTTATTTTCAAATCAAATCGAATATGAAACCTCTTTTCTTTATAAGTCATCTTGGCATCACCATATCGCTCTATTCCTTCCACGTTATAAACTATTCCGTTGCTTAAAATCAAGCGTGTCTTGTAGGCAACCAAAATAAATGTCTGTAAAAATAATAATGTGAAATGTAGTACTCAATGAAAATGTACATCTAAAATGGTACAAAAACTGCTTGTACGGTTTTGAACTCTTTAATTGAGAATATATTGGATAAATTTGAAAGTAATTTTCCTTTTTTGCAAAAACAAAAAAAATAAAATATGGCACTATCGATTACTTTGGCGTTCGCGTAAAAAAAAGAATTTCGGTATAAATGGGGTATGTGCTGATAGGAGAGCTTCTCTAGAGGAGGAATATTATGAAAAAAATAATGTTGCCAACACTTATATTGCGGACGTGGCACCGCCCACTTTTTGGTGAAAACCCATATCTCGGAAACTGACTGGCCGATTTCGACAAAATTTGGTACGTAACATTTCTATCATAGTTATATATCACAGTATGAATCAGCCCGCAACCACGCCTACTTCCCATATAACACAATTTTAAATTCCACTTGATTCTTTTACTTTCCAGTATACAAATCAAGAAGTAATTAATAAAGCGGGATAAAACTTTGCGCGAATAAAGCCTTTAGTGTATGCCACCTTATAACCAAAAGTCTTTCGAATCCAATAAAAACTGTACACGCCCGTAGGTACCGAATATTTGGACCCCGGTACTTATAGTTGACTTTTGATCGAAAACATTGGTCAATGTGTAAGATATACATATAATTGAAATTAAAGGATAATTCTTTTCTGATAATGGTATGTCTGTTTGTCAACAATTGGTTGAATCGGACCAAGCCTTTTGAATGGCCTCTACGTCTGCATAACACTTTCCTTTCATGGGCAAATTCATTTTTCCGAAAAGGAAAAAGTCGCCCGGTGCCAATTCAGATGAATACGGGGAGTGGTTAATGGTTAAAATGTGATTTTTGGTCAAATAATCGGTCACAAGTGTCGATCGAATGTTGGATTCTGAGCAATTTTTGGTCGTCAGTCAATTTGTGCGGAAGCGCAAATATTCGGTCAAAATGCGATAAATCGATATTTTGAAAATGTTTAGTTCCATTTCCATGAATTTCAATGATCAAAATAGATGATATTATTTACGACTTCGAAGTTATGACTGTCAACTTTAACGTGGGAGCCAAGTCGCGAGAGCGATGACTGTTTGTTTGATGTCAGGCGACATTTCGTCTTGCCCTCGTTCACCACCAAACCCATTTGCTTCGCTTCTTTATCCATTCTGGAGAAAGCTGAACTAACGGCGCGGTTGTTAAGGCCAATAATATCAATATCATCGGCGTACGCCGGCAGCTGTACACTCTTACAAATGATTGTACCTGCTCTGCAGCTCAAATTATTTTCTCCAGTAGTAGATTAAAGAAGTCGAACGATAGGGAGTACCTTATTCGAATCGAACTGTTCGGAGAGGTCTTCTCCGATCTTGAAGGAGCTTTTGGTATTGCTTAACTTTTTCAAGATTTCACGCGTTTTTGATTTTCCATCAAACAAACAGTCGTCGTTTTCGCGACTTGGCTCCTACGTCACTGTTGACAGTCATAAATTCGAAGTCGTAGATAATTTCGTCTATCTTGTAAACAGCATTAATACCAACAGCAACGTCAGGCTCGGAATCCAATGCAAAATAACTATCGTCAACAGGCGCTTCTTTAGACTGAATAGGCAATTGCGAAGTAAAGTCCTCTCTCGACGAACAAAGATCAAATTTTACAAGTCTCTCATCATCTCCGTCAAGCGCAGAGGCATGGACGATGACAACATCCGTAGAGTTGGCGTTACGATTTTTCGAAGGAAAAGTTCTGCGGCAGATTTATGATCGACCGAATAGTCGATTGAATAGTGAGCTATATTTTTTATATGAAGCTGGTTAAAGAAATTAAAACAAGAGATAAAACGATGCATAGTTAGTGTAAATAAGATTAAAAAAACGTTATACATCGGTTCGTCATATCGGCTAGTAAGGAATATTGAAATCATTGTAAAATTGTGTTACGGAAAAGTTTTTCTATTACCATAATATTTCAAATATACGTATATTTCCGTGGACCTTCGTCACATTCTGCTAGAGTATCTAGTGTTGAACTTGAACAACACTACACTAGATAGAGAAGCCATTCTCTACTTGCTTCAGATGAAATTATTTAAAATTATACATACCAAAGAAATTGTCTCTGTTATATCCGGTAGATTTAAATGTTCGATCTTTATATTATGCAAATGATTTAAAATCATTGGGATTACCACATCCACCTCTGCGTTAATGTTTGTCCATCGAGGATTAACTTTTACCTCGTCCTCTTCATTCGATTGAGACAATTCAAGAGAAAGTTTGGAGGAATTTATATGACTTTGTCTGCGCAGGAAAAGAAAAAGAGAATTCAAAGAAATTATGTTTTTAAGTATTACCCGTATTCTTTCACTATTATACTTTCGCATTTTTTTATTATAGACACGTATTCTTTCACTATTATAGTTTAAAATTTCACTGTATATATTAGTTTCCTTCTAACAACAATTGCATCTAACACGTAAAATATGCATTCCTTGATACTCTGAGAGTGATAGAGATGTATGAAATCAGATTACTAAAACTTAGACTAAATCACAAATTCAACTATAATACAAAATTTCAATTAAAAACAGAAGATCACAAAGAGAAGAGGCACTTGTGGTTTCAGCATTTTGAAAAATAGATTCTTCCAGACACTAGAAATTTCTTAATTCGGATCTTCTACCCCAATTTAACTAAAAAAAACCTTATGTTGAAACTAAGTTTTGATCTCGTAGGGAGGTGGTCGAGTACGAGTTTTATAAACATGTAAAGTAAAAATACATTCTGACAAAGAGAACCCTGAAATTGTAAATAAAACGCAAAATATTTAATTGTTCATCAATATTTGTTTTGACGCCTTCAAAGTAATCCTCACCAAATGTAATACACTTATGACAACCATTTTTTCCAGTCCTCGATACACTTTTCCTAAGCACTTTTTGGGGTGGCCTTCAGCTCCTTCAGCGAATTTTGTTTTATCTCTTCGGTCGACTAAGAACGGGCTTCACGGAGCGACAATTGCAGTTTGGGGAACAAGAAAAAATCACACGCAGCCAAATTTGATGAATACGGTGGCTGATAGATGGTAGTCATTGCCTTTTTTGACTTTAAACGCGTTTCATACCCAAAATATCCACCAAAATCATTTAAACGGACTCGGGAGATATGTGGAGCTCTCTTGCCATCTCTCTAACACTTGCCTGAAGATTTCGGCTGTCTTTGAGGGCTTTGTACCAACCGTAGGCTTGTGTTTTTGATAAAACTGAATCACTGTAAGTCTTTTCCAAAAGTCCCAACTATTCCGCACACGAAATTCGGTTAGAATTATAAAATTTGACAAAAATTCTTTGTTCGACATTTTTATTCATTATAAAAATCGCAACGCACTACTGAGGTGTACCGACATAAGCAGCTGCTGTAAACAACCTGTTTGATCAACAGATCGCGCTCATATTTGGGATTAAAGATAGTCCTACCAAACTACATAATAAATTTTTTTGTAAATATCTTTTACTCGGGAAATTTAAATACAATTTCCGGGTGCTTTTTTGTACGAATTTATATGCGCAACAGTGACTCGTTACTTGTTTCTGGAAGGAACTTCGCTCAGTGAAATTAAAGAACTCTTGAATTCTGTACACGACGATCCCAGCCATTGAAGCGACCATTCACGAGTTTCAACGTAGTCCAGGCACTTAGAAGTCGTGTTTGCTCAATCCAGATAACAAGTTTATGTGTAGTTTTGTAATTGTAGATGAAATATTGTTCCACAGTGGACTTCACCCAACGAATCTGTTACGAAGGAGCCGAAGACTAACAGTCAACTCGTGCGCCTCCGTTTCTCAAACTTTGCGAGGCATTGCAATTAGTTGCAGAAAACATTTGTCACTGTCACGGAAGCATTTGTAGAGAATGATCTCAAAGACGCTGTTGGGTAGCGATTCTTATAACTTTCCAATATAATGTAAGTAAATTGATGATCAAGCATTTTTAATACTTTTAACTAATTCATTTTTAGAGGAATACGGTTTAATGTGCTGCGATGCAAGTTGTAATCGAATTTCTTTTGCTTAAGTGACTTCATATTAAATTCTAATAGTTTTAAATATGAAGCATTCCTTAGCGACCTACGGATAGTCGATAAGCTCACTTTAACACCAGAATTTACCCAAATCTTGACGGCCGATTCATGAGAACTGGATGCTTTTCCCTGACATTGTTGGTGGTGTTAATACTGGTTCCTAAATAGACAAAATTATCTACAACTTCAAAGTTATGACTGTCAACAGTAGCGTGAGTGCCAAGTCGCGAGTGCGACGACTGTTTGTTTGATGACAGCAGATATTTCGTTTTGCCCTCGTTCACTGCCAGACCCATTTTCTGTGCTTCCTTGTCCGGCCTGGAGAAAGCAGAACTAACAACGCGGGTGTTGAGGCCGATGATATCAATATCATCGGCATACGCCAGCAGCTGTACACTTTTATAGAAGATGGTATCTTCTCTATTTAGTTCTGCAGCTCGAACTATTTTCTCCAGAAGCAGGTTGAAGAAGTCGCACGATAGGGAGTCGCCTTGCCTGAAACCTCGTTTGGTATCGGACGGCTAGGAGAGATCCTTCCCGATCCTGACAGAGCTTTTGGTGTTACTCAACGTCAGTTAACACAGCCGTATAAGCTTTGCGGGAATACCAAATTCAGACATCGCGGCATAAAGGCAGCTCCTTTTCGTGTTGTCGAAAGCAGCTTTGAAATCGACGAAGAGGTGGTGTGTGTCGTTTCTCCTTTCACGGGTCTTTTCCAAGATTTGGCGTATGGTGAATATCTGGACGGTTGTTTATTTCCCAGGTCTAAAACCACACTCATAAGGTCCAATCAGTTTGTTGATGGTGGGCTTTAATCTTTCACACAATACGCTCGATAGAACCTTATATGCGATGTTGAGGAGGCTAATGCCACGGTAGTTGGCGCAGATTGTGGGGTCACCTTTTTATGGATTGGGCATAGCACACTTAAATTCCAATCGTTGGGCATGCTTTCGTCCGACCATATTTTACAAAGAAGCATGTTCCGTATCAGTTCTTCGCCGCCGTGTTTGAATAGCTCGGCCGGCAATCTATCGGCCCCCGCCGCTTTGTTGTTCTTCAGACGGGCAATTGCAATTCGAACTTCTTCATGGTCGGGCAATGGAACGTCTGCTCCCATCACCTTTGGGGGCTCTACAAGAGTATGTTCAGGTCTTGAAACCTTCTGTAAGCCGCCTCATTTTTTCGTAGAATTTTCGAGCATTACCCCTGTCGGCCAGCTTATCAAGCTCTTCGTACTCACGCATTTCAGCCTCTTTCTTTTTCTGTCTGCAAATGCGTCTCGCTTCCCTCTTCTACTCTCGGTATCTATCCCATCCCGCACGTGTTGTGGTCGATCGTAACGTTGCGAGGTAGGCAGCCTGTTTTCTCTCCGCTGTGACACCGCACTCCTCGTCGTACCAGCTGTTCTTTTGCACTTTCCGAAAACCAATGGTTTCGGTTGCAGGTGTACGTAAGGAGTATGAAATGCCGTCCCACAGTTCCCTTATACCGAGTTGTTAACGAGTGCTCTCAGAGAGCAGGAGTGCAAGCCGAGTAGAAAATCGATCGACTGTCTGTTGTGATTCCAGCTTCTCGACTTCGAACCTTCCTTGTGTTTGTTGACGTGCGTTTTTTGCTGCACAGAGCCGGGTGCGAATCTTGGCTGTAACAAGATAGTGGTCAGAGTCGATGTTAGGACCTCGGAGCGTACGCACGTCTAGAACACTGGAGACGTGTCTTCCGTCTATCACAACATGATCGATCTGGTTGGTAATTTTTCGATCGGGAGACACCCAGTTAGCTTGATATATCTTCTTATGCTGGAATCTAGTACTACAGATAACCATATTTCGGGCTCCGGCGAAGTCAATCAGCCTCAACCCATTTGGGGATGTTTTGTCGTGGAGGCTGAATTTACCGACCGTAGTGCCAAATATATCTTCTTTGCCACCCTGGCGTTAAAGTCGCCAAGCACGATTTTGACAGCGTGGCGGGGGCAGCACTCATAGAAGGGGCTCAAAGCGCTCATAGAAGGCAACTTTGGTCACATCGTCCTTCTCCTCCGTCGGGGCGTGGGCGCAAATCAGCGATATGTTGAAGAACCTCGATTTGATGCGAATTGTGGCTAGACGTTCATTCACCGGAGTGAATGATAGTACTCGGCGACGGAGTGATGTCGGCCTTTATTTTCGCGAGGACATCAACCAGCTGGGCAGCGGCACTTAATATCGTAGTCCTTATTTCGTTTGCCATGGTTGTCATCAAAAGGGGGGTCTCTCATCCGAAGCTGGTTATAACTATTCACTGGGGGTGTTTTTTACGTGGAGGGTCCCAAACCCAGCGCACAACCCTATGTAGGGGATGTTTCGCCTTCGAGCGGATGTTCTTAGGCTACCCAGAGGATACTTGGTCAAAGACCGGAAGTAGTGAGCTGCTTGAGCCTTGTGTAGAAGAATCGTTTCTGGCCACTCCCAAGTGAATGGCGATCAGGGACTTTCCTCACTTGCGTGAACTTCTACACATGACTCCATCCTCCACCACCTAGTTCTATTAAATTACGACACGTTTATTTGTTATAAAATGAATAAATTTTGGGGTTTTTTTCTACCCATTTCAAGATATGTAGATTTCACATTAAATATAGCGTACCAAAATAAGTTTTTTTTTACACAAATAAAAAACCATACATTAATCCTGTTCAAAATATCTGGAACTTTTTGGAAAATCGTATTCGAAAATATCGAATTTCATCAAAATAAGGCCAAAAAGCTGGATCATGGACTTAGTGGGTCAAAATATCCGGAAATAATACTAGAAATGGAGTGGGGAGCATACATCAATGTCTAAGGACAATAATAGCATCAAATTGTAGGCCAAAATCCGCTAAAACTATTGTAATTACTTTTGATTTATGTATATAAATAATCATTAGTGTACGTAAACTTTTTTGATATAAATTATGCCCATTTTAAGCTTTAGCATTAATTTTTTTTATTTGTGTAAAAGAAAAAAATATTTTGATAAGCAAATATTTTGATTTGCATTAGCGGGCTTAGTTTACATTTACTTGCGCATTTCACCCATGTTATTGCAAATTTTTAATGAGAATTGCAGTAGCAAGGGTAACCTGTGGGCTGAAAATGTAAACATCTTCTAGACCTCAACTCCGCCCACTCCCCTTATAACGCTGCTGTTAAAAACTACTAAAAGTATTCAGCGATAAATAAATAACTAAATATTCCAGACACCTCAAATTCTACCCTCGTGATGGTATGAGTGAACTTTTTATGAGCTGGTGTAAAAATTGAAAGATGGGCGTGGCCAGCCCCCTTTTTAATGAAATCACATACATATCTCGAGACCCGCCCAACGATTTGAATCAAATTTGCTACGTGATATTCTATATTATAGCGTGAAAATTGACTAAAGCCATGCTTACTTTTCACATAACACAGTTTTAAATTCCATCGGAAACATTCACTTTCCAGTATAGGATAAGACTTTGCACGAATAGTGCCTTTAAGATATGCCATCTTATCACTAGAAATTTCTTTAGGTACTGAGACCCAGAGGTTATAGTTGACTTGTTACCGAAAATATCGGTCAATGTGTGAGATATTTACTGTAAATTCAAAGAGATCCCTTCCTGATAGTAGTATGCCTGTGTGTTAAAAAATGGGTTTACTCGGGTCAATAATTTCCTTAGGTCCCATATACCTATTATAGAGATTTTCGAACTTTGGTGTGACTTTATGTCGCATATATGAGCCAATATGTGGGTTATTTTAATAAAATTGAGAGAGTGTGTTTTTCTTATAACGGTGCACCTTTGTGCTTAGAGTTGCAAGAGTATAAAATGTTCGGTTATACCCAAACTTAGCTCTTCCTTACTTATTTATAATATGCTTGACATCATTGGTTTGGCTTCTTATATTATATACACGTATTTACGAAGAAGGAACTAACTAACGAAGAGATTTTATATTAGAATTAAGAATCCCCCATATGGATAGAAGTGCACTAAATCTCAGGATATGTGGCAGACCTTCAATCAAATTAGCAATGCAAAATTTAAGTTAGTGCAATTTGTTAAGCTCAGACAAACATGCGACTTTGAACTAAAATGTACCATATAATAATTATACTTGTATCTCTTTAAGGGATCCACTTCCAAAACAACAAAAAGGAGCGCTGCTTCTAAAGCCGTGAGCTCGCAATATCGTCCATTGTGCATCAATGTACCAAACTTGATAAATTTGAAAGAAAAACAGATTTACCTGTAACATTTGCAAAGATGCAGTGTGTCTAATCCACGGAGCGAAAGAAAATCGTACACTTGTAACGTCTATCTGCTCATAGCAACATCATTTTTAAAAACAGTTTTTATATTTTAAGTTTTATATATGATTTTTATGGTAATTAGTTAATATTTAAGACAAAAATTTTACAAATAAATTTCCTTGAGGGCCAATCAACCACTTTTTAATAATACTACTTTCAAAAATGATTAAATACATCATTTTCACCTTCAACATTTACGCTTAACACATTTTCCCACAGACGAAGGAATAAAAAACTTATAACAACGATAAACGCAAATCAAATTTCATACGCTTACCTGTTGACGTAAAAATAAGCACATTTTTCGACAGAAAAAAGCAAAAAGCATATAACGGCACATTGTTACGGCATGTTTTCTTTACCTATGATTGTTCATACAAATATGAGAAGAACAGAAATCAATAAAGTAGCTGCAGGTTAATAAACAAAAAAATCAGAAGCAATCGTGTTAGGCTGATGAAGGTGTTCTAACCTGGAGCTGTAGAAGTAGACAAAAGTAGGAACTCTATATAATTAAGATAATTTAAATAGTATAACATGTACATATGTATGTAGGATCAGGAAGAGTTTTTCCCAACCGCGTTAGTTCAACGAAACAACAATAATTTAAATGAGAAATTGGGCTGTGTAATTAAATTGGAAGAGGAAGTAGAAAATAGAAAACTTGTCACCTTGGTGGTCAGCAATAGACTATATTATTTAATGTAAATAAAATGTAATTAGGTAGAATTATTAGGCTTATGCTAATATTTTCGAAGGATGTCCATATGCTTGCACATGCGAAAGAGTCACACAAAAGGAGTGACAAAAACTCTCGCTGTTATGTTGTTGCGAATATATGTAGACATGCATACGTGTGTATATACAAATGAGTCATGTGAGAGCATTATGCACGTACAATTTTTAATACTTTTGTATAGTTTGTTAGTACAATTGAGTCTGTGCTCTTATATATGACTAACTAAACTTAAAATAACTTAATAACTACTTAATAGGGTGTAACGTTATGTGACCCAACATCCCGGCCCCATTGAAAGGACTTTCAAATAGGTAAAACTGCAATTTTGTGGATTGGGCGACGAATTACACCCTTTGAAGTTCGCACATCAACCACTCTGATTCGTGCATCCTTTCCTGGGATAGCATCTATGACACGACCAATTAGCCATCGTTGCGGCGGTACATGTCCTCATGGATAAGAACCATTGCGTTCTTACCAACATTTCCATGGTCAGTGTTCCATTTTGTTCTTGCTTGCAGATCGCTTATATAGTCGTGTAACCATCGTTTCCAAAATATTTGTTTTACGGCCGTTATTTGAATCTAACCGTTGAGTTGATTGACGTTGTCAGCTACTGCTCGCTCCGGAAGACTCTTTAGCGCACTACAAGTTAAGAAGTGACCTGGAGTCAAAGCTTCGTAGTCGCTGGGGTCAGACGAAAGTGGTGATAGAGGCCGAAAATTTAGAACTGCTTCTATTTCTACCAAGGCTGTAGTGAGTTCCTCGTATTTTAACTTGGTATTCATAACGCTACGATTCAAATGCCCCTTGGCTGATTTGTCTGCGGCCTCCCAAATGCCACCAAAATGAGGTGCCCTAGGAGGGATAAAATGAAAATTGATAAATTGATTAGCGCAATAATTTGTGATGACATCTTTGGTTTTCTTCTTGAAAAGAAAGGCTTTCAGTTCTGAAAGTTTGCTGCAAGCTTCGACGAAATTAGTTGCATTATCAGAATAAATATCTGATAGAAGACCTCTTCTTCCAATCATTCGTTTGAGTGATGCCAAAAATTCATCCGTAGACAAGTCAGAAACGACTTCGAAGTGGACAGCCTTTGTCGCGAAGCAAACAAATATGGCAACATAAGCTTTGTAGGGTATTTTGCTCTTGATGCGAAGATAGATATTGTCAGGTACACAGAAATCGACGCCGCAACGAGAGAATGGGCGTGTTGGTGTTAACAGCCCAACAGGAAGATTACCCATCATAAGTTGAAGCAATTTCGGTTTGTAACACACACAATGAATACATGATCGGACAATAAGTCTAGTGAGATCACGAGCATTAACGATCCAGAATTGTAAACGAATTAAAGCCAGTTTTTAATATGTAGATATCGGACATATCGCGTAACAAATCCACATTTGCTTGGTAGTAGAATAAGATGTTTCTGGCTTTCTGGAAGTCTTCCTCCAACCCTCAGTAGTTCAAATCCTTGAGTTGTTTCCAAGAACGGATTCAAATTTCGTAGTATGCCATTTGACATTTTATCTCGCTGCAACAATCGAATGTCTGCAGCGTAATGCTGTTGTTGAACGTTCCAAACAATTCATAGCAAAGCGCGATGTAGTTCATCAGGAGTAAGTGGTCCATCCACCATTTTCGTGTTATCATTTTTAAGTCTAGTGTAAAAACGTAGCATCCATGAGACAATCCGCACTTCACGACTATGAGTACTGTACCTGTCAAGCGTTTCAAGAAGATAATTATTGCTTATAATTATGTTAAATACTGATTTACGCATTTCTGCATTAACAATTTCCATGTCAACGTCGTTACTTTTTCCATTAGGCCATTTTCTTTCATCTTCGTATAGAAACTCAGATCCATTAAATTGAAGTTGTGAGTTCTAATGGTGTGCTTCCTCTGGAAACAATGTCTGCTGGATTGCTTTTCGTTGGCACATGTCTCCAACAAGCACCCACAGTCAAATCCTGAATATCCGATACTCTATTCCCAACAAAGGTTGAAAGTGTACTTGAGTGCATTTGAAGCCGATGAAGAACAATTTGCGAATCTGGGAGTGACTGTCCTTTAGTTGGTGCCACTCGTGATTTTGCCGTAAATAGGCGAACGCTAACATTACCAAAATTGTCAACTATGCGTGTGTATATTCCGCAGCCGTAAGCACGTATCGAAGATTCACAAAATCCATGTATTTGTAAAGACTTCATGTTAGCAGATAAACAATACCTTGGAATACTAACAGAAGGTAAATCCGAGAGATTGTTGACAAATGTTTGTCATGCCGAAGCGATGTTTTGTGGGACCGATTCATCCCATTCTATTTTCAGCAACCACAGCTCCTGAAGTAGAATTATAGCGGTAACGATTACTGGTGCTAGTAGTCCTAGCGGGTCAAAGAGCGATGAGGCGATGGATAGTATTGTCCTTTTAGTGGTGGTTCCATTTATTGGCTGCTTTGGTATGATTGAGAACATAAAATGATCTTTAATTTGATCCCATTTAAGGCCAAGAGCACTAGTGACAGAAGTTTCAAGATTTAAATCCTTGTCAGTGTGTTCGACTCTGAAACCTTGGTGGTTGGAATGCCATTTTGACAGCTCAAATCCACCTAATTTCATCAACTCTGTTACTTCATGTTTTATCCTTGATAGCTCCGCAAGTTAGTCAGCTCCACACAGAAGATCGTCGACGTAGAATGATGACTTAACGACATCTGACGCAACGACAAATATCGACACATACTGATCCGCGAGGTAGTGTAGACTACGCACAGCAAGATAGGGTGCGGCTTCCATTCCGTAGGTGACAGTTTTGAGCTGAAATGTCTGAATATTCTTTTGAGGCGAACTCCTTTACAAAATGTGTTGGAACCTTCGATGTTTCTCATTGATGAGTATATACATTTTAACGATATCTGCAGCGAAGCGATGTAAACGAAAACGAAGCAAGGTGATTACAAGCTCGCTTTGAATTGTAGGTCCAACCATTTGAATGCCGTTTATCGATTTTTGCGTATTTGTTCGACAAGATGCATCAAATACAACTCTCAATTGCGTTGTAGGGCTATTTGGTTTCAAAACGCAGTGATGAGGGATATAGTAGTGAGGTTCCTCCAATTTTGGATTGGGCAGTGCTTCCATGTGGCCTAGACTCTCATATTCATCCATGAAGGCTACGTATTCTTTCTTGAGCATAGGGGACTGTTGCAATCGGCGTTCTAGCGCATTAAATCGTCGCAAAGCTGTATTATAAGATTCACCCAAACAAGAAGGGTCATCTTTGAACTGTATATTCACTATGATCCTGCCGTTGGGACTCCGAGAAACGGTGTCATTATATAACCTTTCGCAGCTGTGCTGTTCAAGTGTCCACACATTCGGCTTTGTTGCAATATTTTCAATTTGCCACAGTTTTTCCAATTTTAAATCTATAGACTCCTCACAAGCAAATAAGCATTTGGCATTAAGCGCGTTAGTGTTTGCTCGATATCGTCCCGAAACGACCCATCCTAATAACGTTTTCTGTAAAATCGGAAGATTATTACAATGTTTAATTTGTCCTACATAAGGTAAACTGAAGAAGCTCTCTGTCCCCAAGAGTAAATCAATTTTCCTCGGTTTATTAAATTGATAATCAGCGAGTACAATGTTTGGAGGAATATGTCAAATAGATGTATTTATCTCGGGTCTGGATGATGTGCGAAGTAATGCAAAAATCGAGAGGTATCTCCAAGCTTGTTGCTTGCGACTTAATATTTGTAGAAGTTTTATACTTGATATTGGTAGAGGACTTACCAATACTTTCAATCTCTATGTTGTGTTTGCTACGTGGAAGCATCAGTTTTTGTGAAAATTCTTCAGTTATGAAATTAATTTGTGAGCAAGAATCCAGCAAAGCTCGGCCAAGATGATAGTTTCTGGAAACGTCGCGCACTAGAACCTCTGCTGTGGCGAGGATGATGTTGTCAAACGATGACGAATTGCCTTTACGTAAAAGTTTTGCTTTATGCGTGTTGGTAGTGCTTTGGTGTACAAATCCAACGGTGTGAGCGTTATCAAATGAGTCGAAGTATTGGCAATGTCTCTCTAAAATGTGGGTGCAATTTTCCCAGCTCGGCAAAGTTTTAAAGTCCAGAGACTCCTTCCATTTGCGATTGGTTTCTTCATCTGCCTTCTGTAAAACTAAAAATATAAGCATAGCTTGTGAAATTTGGCTTTCAGTTCCCAATGACAATAACGAGCCGTAAATTGCAGATGCCTTATCAATTAAACTTCTCAACTGACCAACATTAAGCTTAGAAATAGACGAAAGCTCAAACAAAGAGGAAATATTTTCTAAAAATATGAGAGTTGGGTTGTCATATCGAGTTTTGAGTCTCTCCAATGCCTTCAAATAGTTTTCATTGGAAACTTGAAAAGCGTCAATAGTTTCTAATGCCAGTCCATTGAGACAGTTGCGTAGATTATTAAATTTCTCTATGTTAAATAAGCTATATTCTCGATCAATAATTTGCTGAAAGGAAGTTATGAAGTTTTGATATTCAGAGTACTTGCCGTTGAATGTAGGAAGTTTGAGTTTGGGCAGCTTCGATCCTGCCTGCATTACGCAAGTGGTGTCTGAGAGTGTGGTGTTGGAATCCTCGGTAACTTGAGACTGAATTATTAACTTTGTGATTATATACAGCTCTTCAAGATCCATGCGACCGCAATCCTCAGGATCTATCCTTTCAATTTCCGTCTGTGTAGACAACACATTTTTGAAATAAGATTCCAGAATACCAAATCGGCATTTGTATTCGGCTGCTGAAAGTATTTTAGCACCTGGCCGTAGACTGGCCTCGACAATGTTTTTTATGTTAATAATTTTCTTAATATTATCCCGTTGTTGTTTGAGCTCTTCCAAAGACATGTTTAAAATTTGAGTATAATATAAATAGTTTTATACTTGCGATTAGATTGCTTTGAATCCAGAATCCCGTTCGAATTGTTCGTTGGATATAAACGAATGTTGGGAGCTGCAGCGAAATGCGAGTAAGCGATAGCGATGGTGTGACCAAATAAGAGCGACGAAAGAATTGCAAGTGCAGCGGCAGCGATGCAATGTGATCCGTAATCACCTACAAGCGACGTATTAGCGTATCAGCGATATTGATAGCTAAGCAGCGAACAGGAGCAGCGAGCAGTAGTAGCGACAGCGAATCAAGTATTTGCAGTGCAGTGCGAGAGCAGCAGAGACGACAGACGTTCGCAGTGGCAGCGAACAGCAACGATGGCAGAATTGGCAGAAGCGACGGCTTTCAATTCTAAGCAGTGCAGAGCAGCGGTGTGTAACTGATTTAGGTCTAACAGTAAGGTATTACTGTACTTTGTATGGACTACAATGACCTTTATCCAAGCCTCTGCAACTTATTGCGAAGAAATGTCCAACTAAGTTGTACAACGATGCGATCCTCCAGCGATAATGATGATGATGATTATTATGCGCGAGCCTTATGATGACCACCAAGAGCACGAATCACGATAGACTTATGTATGTTAGATAGCCGGGTACAAAATTCTTTACTAAATTGAATTACACCTTTTATTTAATTTAATCGAAACTTCTAAATCAATTTAAAACACTAGCCCCATGTTGGGCCCCAAAAAACGTGGGATCAGGAAGAGTTTTTCCCAACCGCGTTAGTTCAACGAAACAACAATAATTTAAATGAGAAATTGGGCTGTGTAATTAAATTGTAAGAGGAAGTAGAAAATAGAAAACTTGTCACCTTGGTGGTCAGCAATAGACTATATTATTTAATGTAAATAAAATGTAATTAGGTACAATTATTAGGCTTATGCTAATATTTTCGTTGGATGTCCATATCAGAGAACGTATATTTATAGAGAAGGTTCATTGGGATATTTCAATTTTGGGATATTTAAGTGGTGAACACATAGAGCTCGACAGACTGCAAACTACATCTGTCAAATATTAAAATACACACGTTCTTATGGACACAGTTATTTTCACAGTTGCACGACTACACGACTGCAGGCCGACAGTTGTCGTTCTCACTAACTTCAATATCCTCCTATTTTTGCCAACGACAGTAGATTTGACAGAAGAATGGAAGATAGAAAGAGGAGGTAGAGTGGTGATGCCACTAATATGTAGAATGTAAAATTATTCACAGCTCTAACAAACTTGACGTTATTTTACAAATAAAAGCATAAAAAGCTATATTATAGCTCTATTATATCATTTGTAATAACAATTGATAATTTAAAGTAAAAATATTTACCTATTTACTTATTTTTTGCATAAAAAATTTCATTTTGAACAAAATATTAAAATTTCTTTGAAGTGAAAGGAATTAGTATGGCCACAACGAAATTGTGTACATACAAAATGGACAACAGCGTTGTTTTGTGTACATGCCGGCCATTGTGTTGTTGTTGCTTCTTAAATTGTACATGTAGTAAGATGAACAACGACGTTTTCAGTTCACTGTCGTGCTGCTGCAGTCTGTCGCGATCTATGTGTTCACCACTTTACTGTTTTGGATGAGCGTGTTTCACCACAGAAAATTATTAGCGTGTTTCACCACTTAACATCAGGGGACATTTTCAGTGTTAAATGAGAAATTATGCAATTTCCGATGTTAAGGAATGTACGCTTACAGATTCGCATATTTTCAATGCGTAAACGACTCTGCATATAATTTATATATGTACATACATATGTATATATAATATATTTTCATACATTTATTTGCAGGTCTTTAAAAGTTTTGATAATATGTTAATACATAGACCAAGCGGTCGCACTTATTCACGTACATACATATGTATATATCGGGTGATTTTTTAAGAGCTTGATAACTTTTTTTTAAAAAAAAACGCATAAAATTTGCAAAATCTCATCGGTTCTTTATTTGAAACGTTAGATTGGTTCATGACATTTACTTTTGAAGATAATTTCATTTAAATGTTGACCGCGGCTGCGTCTTAGGTGGTCCATTCGGAAAGTCTAATTTTGGGCAACTTTTTCGAGCATTTCGGCCGGAATAGCTCGAATTTCTTCGGAAATGTTGTCTTCCAAAGCTGGAATAGTTGCTGGCTTATTTCTGTAGACTTTAGACTTGACGTAGCCCCACAAAAATAGTCTAAAGGCGTTAAATCGCATGATCTTGGTGGCCAACTTACGGGTCCATTTCTTGAGATGAATTGTTCTCCGAAGTTTTCCCTCAAAATGGCCATAGAATCGCGAGCTGTGTGGCATGTAGCGCCATCTTGTTGAAACCACATGTCAACCAAGTTCAGTTCTTCCATTTTTGGCAACAAAAAGTTTGTTAGCATCTTGGTTGACATGTGGTTTCAACAAGATGGCGCTACATGCCACACAGCTCGCGATTCTATGGCCATTTTGAGGGAAAACTTCGGAGAACAACTAATGTACAACCGTAAGTTGGCCACCAAGATCATGCGATTTAACGCCTTTAGACTATTTTTTGTGGGGCTACGTCAAGTCTAAAGTCTACAGAAATAAGCCAGCAACTATTCCAGCTTTGGAAGACAACATTTCCGAAGAAATTCGGGCTATTCCGGCCGAAATGCTCGAAAAAGTTGCCCAAAATTGGACTTTCCGAATGGACCACCTAAGACGCAGCCGCGGTCAACATTTAAATGAAATTATCTTCAAAAAGTAAATGTCATGAACCAATCTAACGTTTCAAATAAAGAACCGATGAGATTTTGCAAATTTTATGCGTTTTTTTTTTTTTTAAAAAGTTATCAAGCTCGTAAAAAATCACCCGATAGTTATGTGAACATGTAAACAAAAAGAACCAAACGCACATTGTTTGTAAATTTGTCCACACACAACTTTGTATGTAAATAATGTACACATGTTGTTTCATGCGAAATCTCTATTGCCCCGGACAATCAATGGCCGAAGCTCACGTTTTGAGAAGAATCAAAGCGTCACAACATTGTGTTGTTGGTAGAAAATCCGGGCTGTGCCGAAAACACAAACGAACGATCGCCAATTGCCACTGCTTCCCTTGCCGCTGTAACAGCTTCACCAACAAACCAGCGTAAATATATACATATACATATTTTTTTTTTATAGTAGGGGGAAGCATCGAAAGCCGGAGTGCGGAACTTTAATCCGCTAAACCTAACCTACTCCCAATTCAAGACTCTCCCACGGGACCACCGATTAAGTATTACTTCGTGGGAGGGACAGGACATTTAAGTCTCATCTATCGTGCGGACTGACGGACGCCTAATTTGTTCAAAAAGTCTCAGTTGTGTCATTTTGGATGCTGACGCTTCGCTGACAGCTTTCCATTTATCAGTCGACTAACACATAAGTGTCGTTAAATTATTGACTGTAAAACTACCACCGAGTGTGGTTTTTAGCTTTTCCCTTGTATTCGAAAATCGAGGGCAATAAAATAGTACATGTTCCGAGTCTTCTATATACTCTGTACACGTCGGACAGTTCGGACTAAGGTCATTGTGGAATCTGAAAAGGTAGCTTCTAAAGCATTCATGTCCACTAAGTATTTGGGTCAGATGGTAATCTAGATTCCCATGTCGTCTCTCTATCCACGAGTGGATGTCCGGTATAAGTTGATGAGTCCAGCACCCTTTGGTTGAGGGATTCCACCGCTCCTGCCACATTTTAGTGCTCTTGTTTCTCTCCTCTGTCCTTGCCAATTCTGTTTTAGGCGTTGAAAGCTGATATAAACGCTCGAGTTCATCTCCCTGGATGTCAATAGGCGGCATGCTGGCTAATACTTGAGCAGCGTCGGTTGATATAGTCCGGAAAACACTTATTACCCGAATTGCAGAAAGCCTATGCACTGTTATTATTTGTTTAGCATACGATTTTATATCCATTGCCTGTATCCATACTGGTGCCGCATAAAATATTACGGAACTCATTGCTTTCGCTATTAAGAATCGCCGGCTGGAACGCACACAGCCTCTATTAGTCATCATTCTTGATAGGGTATTATACATTTTGATTGCCTTCGCGGAAGAATACTCCAGGTGTTCTTTAAATTTTAATTTGGAATCCAATATTACTCCCAGATACTTCAGTTGCGGCTGCGAAGTAATCTCGCATTCCCCTATGGTGAGCTCTCATAAGGTTCCATAATAGTGGGCCTAACACTGACCCTTGGGGTACTCCACTCGAGATAGAGTAGCTCTTGATGCCTTCGTCCGTATCAAAACTCAGCCTTCTGTTTTTAAAATAGCTCATTATTATGTTTATGAGGTATTCAGGGGCCCGTATTTCATCCAGAACTTTGATTATGTCTGCCCATTTTGCCGAGTTGAACGCATTCTTGACATCCAGGGTAATCAGCGCGCAGTACTTTTTTGTGCCACCTTTCCATCTTTTGCCACTTACTGGACATTTCGCAGTATCGACGACTTCTCGTAGTGCGTCAGTAGTGGAACTCTTTCTTATAAAGCTGTCTCTCTGATAATCCGCCAGCTTTTTGGACTGCTAACTCCAAGCGGTTTCGTATTATATTTTCGTACACTTTACCCATTGTATCGAGCATACACAGAGGTCGGTACGATGAAGGTTCTTCAGCTGGTTTCTTTGGTTTTGGGAGCAGAACCAAACGCTGTACTTTCCAAGAGTCGGGAAATACCTCTTCCTTTATACAAGCGTTGTACATTTTAGCGAATACTAGAGGTTTTTAGCTTATGGCTTCCTTCAGAGCTCTGTTTGGTATGCCATCCAATCCGAGCGCTTTGGTGTTTTTGATTTTCTTTACTATTGCCAGTAGTTCGTCTTCCGTGACTAACGGGGGTGACTCTGCAGCTTCGTTTCGTCGCTTGGCACATGAAATTCGGTCATGTTTCGGAAATAATGTTCCGACGACTTTTCCCATAAAAGAGGCGTTTTTAGGTTGCTGCTGCTTGTTTTTAAATCTGGACATACAGATTTTGTAAGCAGTACCCCAAGGGTCAATGTTTGCTTCCTCGCATAGCTTTTCAAAACATGATTTTTTGCTTCGGGTAATTGCCGACTTAAGAAGCTTCTTGTGGCTTTTAAATTCTTCCCTAAGACGATTTTCGTTCGTTTCGCCACGGTTACGCTGTAGACGCCGTCTAGCCTCATTCCACCAATATACAGGCCGCCGCTTGTTGTGATGTGATGTTCTGCGCATTGTTGCATCGCATGCTGTGATCAGTTCTTTTCGCACTGCTGACGCCAATTGCGTGGCGCTGTCACCTGATGCCTTTGATGCGCTCCAGACCAGCTCAAACAGGTCTGGGTCAAACTCTTGTTGCTTCCAGCTTCGCTTTCGGGAGTTGCCTCTGCTAAGAAGTTCCTGCTCTCAGGAATAAGAGATTTGTGCTATAATTGCCATTTGATCGCTGTTTGTGTATATGTCAGACACCGCCCACTTAATGCGCCTACTCAGCGAATCGTTTGCAAACATAATGTCAATTATGGATCCTTTATTGCCTTTTTGGTAAGTGTTTCGAGTTCCGATGTTCATTATTGTTAAGTGCGTTTGACTCAGGTATTCATGAATTAGCCGCCCGCGGTGGTTTGTGCATCTGCTGCCCCATGCACTTGACCAAGCATTAAAATCACCCGCTATTATGATAGGTGTTTTTCTTCTGGTTTCTAAAGACAGCCTTAAGAGGAAATCTTCGAATTCTGTGATAGCTGCGCTGGGACGGGCATAGCAACTTACAAAATAAATCCCCTGAATATTCGCCCATGTAAAGCAATTGTGGGCTTCTCTGGAGCAGGTCTTTAAAGGTTGCCCTTTACAGGACCATATTGCTGCCTTGCCAGATTTGTCTGCAATCCATGTGCTTTCTGGACGCTGGGCGTATTGTTCACTTAGCATGGCGGCATCGATGTTCTCCTCTATGATTGTCTGATCTACCAGGTCTTGTGTTGCTGCGCAATGGTTTAGATTCAGCTGTAGTATCCTCATTTACTTAGAGATTTCGTCATCTCGAGGTACTTTGGGAAAGTCGTACTCAATACAGAGTGCTCCCCTTTGCAGAGCATGCAGCTCGGAGCGTTTGTACACGATTTTTCTAAGTGTCCTGCGGTTCCACAGCGTGTGCGTAGGGAAGATCTGTCTGTCAAACTGCAGCATTTACAAGCCATGTGACCCAGAGGGAAACACTTATAACACCTGGGAATAGGCGAGTATTCTCGAAGGCGACAGATCGACCACCCAATCTTTATTTTTCCCAGTTTGAGTGCGGCCTTAGCATCTTGAGCGCGCATATATACAAGTGCTATTTGTGTGCCACTACGCGTTTTCCGCAGACTTTTGACATTTGCTATCTCTAGATTTTGGATTCCACACTCTCTTTTCAGTGCTGAGTAGATTTCTTCGGGAGTTGTTATTTCGTCCAGGTCTTTGCATACAATCGTAACGTTGTGGGTTTTAGGCTGTATCATAGCCATTTCTCCAACCACTCCTTCCAGGGCGCTTTGGAAAGGTTCGGCTTTCGTGTCTGCTCCATTTTTCAGTTCTAGAAGCAGGTCTCCTTTAAGTGTTTTTCGAACATAGGTTACGTTCGAACATAGCTCCTCTAGTCCGCTGTCACTTTTTATTTTTCGCAGAATATCTGCATACTACGCCCCTTCTTTCTTCGTAATAATGATGGCATCCGGTTTTGTTTTAATTTTCTTCTCCATCGGTCTCCTCTTTTTAACCACGTCTACCCATCTCTCATTTGAGTTTTGGAGAGTCGTGGTATCCTTTTGGGTGGTTTTTGCGACTCCACTATATGATAGTTGCTCCTTTTCATTTATGTTTTTTGGCTTTTTTGTGGGTGGTAAAAAGCCTGTTGCATCTCGCAATCGTTTTGGGGTGTTATCATCTCTACCAATGGGAACTTGAGATGATTTCCCTACTAACACTCTTCTCGGTGGGTTTTCCACTTTTTCAGCTTTGGCGTGTAATGTCACAATGTTACTCAAAAGTTCGTGCATAGCCTGGTTAATATGCCTTTGGCCGGCCATCATGCTCTCCAACTCTTTAATTTTCTTTCCCAATTTGCTAAAACTGCTAGCCGTTTCTCCGTTTTGCGATTCCTCGGGTTTAGCGCATTTGCTTACATGATCGGCAGTATCACATTGCTTATTTGGTCCAGCAGCGGCGGACTCCTCGTTTTTTCCATTAGGCGGCGTTCTCGTTATTTTGGAAATCCTTCGGAAAGGATTATCCGGTGTTCGCCCCATACTATTTTCAGAGGCCATGCCTCCGAAAAAAAAAAGTCTGGGAACACCTGTCGCTGTGTATGTTCAGTCCCTAGCCTTAATGCTTAACTAAAAACAAGACGGTCGATGGTTGGCAATGCGCAAACCAAAAGGAAAAACGAAAACACAAGGAGGGAAACAGCTGATCGATCAAAATAACAACGGCAGAAAAAAGAGGAAAAATTCAAATTAACTGCACGCTGTTATAAGGGGAAAATTAAATTTATTTTGCAAATTGGCGCGTAAAAAACACAAAAAGGTATGTGCGTATGAATGTACTTATCTAATCCCGTAGGTCTGGGGTCCACTTAGGTGGTAAATCCTGCCGGAACGTCCCTCACAAAAACTTATTTTCCCAATATAAAGAGAACTAGAAATTTGTTAAGAAATTTCGGGAGCTCAATAAAAACACGTCTACCTCACTTCACTAATCACAACTACTACAAATATATACATATGTATGATTCTGTATGAGCTTGCATACATATCGACGCAGATTTTTGCAAGCCGCATAAAAATATTTTTTACATTCCTTGACAAATACAGTCAATCCCGGTTATGTGCCACATTCAAAGATACAGATTTTTGTGGTTTGTTAAAAATAAAAATATAATATGGCACATAAGCGAGTGCGGATATTGAAGGAAGTGATACCTAAAACAATAATTTCAATGTATTTCAAAAAACCAACCGTGAGATGCAGCAAGATATAGGCAGTTAAGAGGGATGATTTTCATTTAAGCGGAGTACTACTTAACCGGGATCCACTGTACACATAAATCAGAGAAATTTTGAATATTTTCTTTGACACATTTCTTGACTTGAATATCGACAAAAAAACTATGTTGTCAATTTTATTCTAATATATTTCAATACTTACATAATATATAATATAATGTATTTGCGGGGTTGTCACTTTTTCTTTCTCATACAAATATCAGAAATTGTTAAATTTATGATTTTTAGCTTTTGCCATCGTAGGGAAAAAACGCTTGTAGACAAGGCATGCTCGGGGAGATGTAATGGTGTTTGTTTTTATGAATGAAGCAAGTTTGGCTGTTGAAAGTGCGCTTGCGTTCATGAATGAAAATATTGTCGTTAGGTGTTTTTCTACAAATTTGAGCATCGACTGTTTGGCTGCCATATTGACTTCTGACGCTGCTGACGCTATTTGAAACCCTTGTTGTTTTTGTAGAACAATATTCGTAATTTTTGCGGGTGACATATCTTCATGTGAACGCACATAAGTATGTATGTATGTTGTGTATGCATTATTTGTGTGGGAATGTTATACGCACATATTTACAGTACGCATATTTGCATGTTGATTTGTGTATACATTATTTGTTCGGCAATGTCGTACACATATGCATATATATGTAGGTACATATAGAGCAGTGCGGACACACTTTTTACTGATAAATGATAATATCACAATTTGAATTTGAATTGTACTTATATATGTAAGTATGTATGTATGTATATATGTAACTATGTGCTAATATCTAGATGCGTATGAAAATTTAAGTGAAGAAATGTAATTTACATACAATATATGAATGTAATATATTAATTTTTTAATGATATTATGAAAGTATATCATATGCATATGTACCTATGTATATAGCATATATACAAACATATTCAAATATGAAATACTATTATAGTATCAAGCAAAAGAAATATTTAAAAAATAGCTCTTTTTCGTACATTAACTACAATTATTGTTTTGGAAATAGCTCATTTAATTAGAATATTATCAGTTTTGCATGTATTCATAAAAATACGCAAAATGATAATCATATGAGGAGGATGGAGTCATGTGTAGAAGTTCACGCAAGTGAGGAAAGTTCTCTGATCGCCATTCACTTGGGAGTGGCCAGAAACGATTCTTTTACACATGGCTCAAGCAGCTCACTACTTCCGGTCTTTGACCAAGTATCCTCTGGGTAGCCTAAGAACATCCGTTCGAAGGCGAGCTAAAGTGAGAAGGCGAAACATTCCCTACAAGGGTTGTGCGCTGGGTTTGGGACCCGCCACGTAAAAAACACCCCCAGTGAAGAGCTACAACCAGCCTCGGATGAGAGACCCCCCTTTTGATGACGACCATGGCAAACGAAATAAGGACTACGAATTGAGGGCATGCACCTGGAATGTCCGGTCCCTTAATTGGGAAGGTGCCGCTGCCCAGCTGGTTGATGTCCTCGTAAAGACAAAGGCTGACATCACCGCCGTCCAAGAAATGCGATGGACGGGACAAGGACAGAGACGAGTAGGTCCTTGTGACATTTACTACAGTGGCCATATAAAGGAGCGCAAGTTTGGTGTAGGATTCGTGGTGGGAGAGAGACTCCGTCGCCGAGTACTATCATTCACTGCGGTGAATGAACGTCTAGCCACAATCCGCATCAAAGCGAGGTTCTTCAACATATCGCTGATTTGCGCCCACGCCCCGACGGAAGAGAAGGACGATGTGACCAAAGATGCCTTCTATGAGCGCTTGGAGCGCGCTTATGAGAGCTGCCCCCGCCACGATGTCAAAATCGTGCTTGGCGACTTTAACGCCAGGGTGGGCAAAGAAGGTATATTTGGCACTACGGTCGGTAAATTCAGCCTCCACGACGAAACATCCCCAAATGGGTTGAGGCTGATTGACTTCGCCGGGGCCCGAAATATGGTTATCTGTAGTACTAGATTCCAGCATAAGAAGATTCATCAAGCTACCTGGCTGTCTCCGGATCGAAAAACTACCAACCAGATCGATCATGTTGTGATAGACGGAAGACACGTCTCCAGTGTTTTAGATGTGCGTGCGCTCCGAGGTCCTAACATCGACTCGGACCACTATCTTGTTGCAGCTAAGATTTGCACCCGCCTCTGTGCAGCAAAAAACGCGCGCCACCAAACACAAGGAAGGTTCGACGTCGAGAAGCTGCAATCAAAACAGACAGCCGCACGATTTTCTACTCGGCTTGCACTCCTGCTCTCTGAGAGCACTCGTCAACAACTCGGTATAAGGGAACTGTGGGACGGCATTTCAAACTCCTTACGTACAGCTGCAACCGAAACCATTGGTTTTCGGAAAGTGCAAAAGAACAGCTGGTACGACGAGGAGTGCCGTGTCGCAGCGGAGAGAAAACAGGCTGCCTACCTCGCAACGTTACGATCGACCACTACACGTGCGGGATGGGATAGATACCGAGAGTTGAAGAGGGAAGCGAGACGCATTTGTAGACAGAAGAAGAAAGAGGCTGAAATGCGTGAGTACGAAGAGCTTGATAAGCTGGCCGACAGGGGTAATGCTCGAAAATTCTACGAAAAAATGCGGCGGCTTACGGAAGGTTTCAAGACCGGAGCGTATTCCTGTAGAACCCCCAAAGGTGATCTAGTCACTGATGCCCAGAGCATACTTAAATTATGGAGGGAACACTTCTCCAGCCTGCTGAATGGCAGTGAACGCACAACACCAGGAGAAGGAGAACCCGATTCCCCAATCGATGACGATGGAGCAGACGTTCCATTACCCGACCATGAAGAAGTTCGAATAGCAATTGCCCGCCTGAAGAACAACAAAGCGGCAGGGGCCGACGGATTGCCGGCCGAGCTATTCAAACACGGCGGCGAAGAACTGATAAGGTGCATGCATCAGCTTCTTTGTAAAATATGGTCGGACGAAAGCATGCCCAACGATTGGAATTTAAGTGTGCTATGCCCAATCCATAAAAAAGGAGACCCCACAATCTGCGCCAACTACCGTGGGATTAGCCTCCTCAACATCGCATATAAGGTTCTATCGAGCGTATTGTGTGAAAGATTAAAGCCCACCGTCAACAAACTGATTGGACCTTATCAGTGTGGCTTCAGACCTGGCAAATCAACAACCGACCAGATATTCACCATGCGCCAAATCTTGGAAAAGACCCGTGAAAAGAGAATCGACACACACCACCTCTTCGTCGATTTCAAAGCTGCTTTCGACAGCACGAAAAGGAGCTGCCTTTATGCCGCGATGTCTGAATTTGGTATCCCCGCAAAACTAATACGGCTGTGTAAACTGACGTTGAGTAACACCAAAAGCTCCGTCAGGATCGGGAAGGACCTCTCCGAGCCGTTCGATACCAAACGAGGTTTCAGACAAGGCGATTCCCTATCGTGCGACTTTTTCAGCCTGCTTTTGGAGAAAATAGTTCGAGCCGCAGAACTAAATAGAGAAGGTACCATCTTCTATAAGAGTGTACAGCTGTTGGCGTATGCCGATGATATTGATATCATCGGCCTCAACACCCGCGCCGTTAGTTCTGCTTTCTCCAGGCTGGACAAGGAAGCACAGAAAATGGGTCTGGTAGTGAACGAGGGCAAGACGAAGTATCTCCTGTCATCAAACAAACAGTCGTCGCATTCGCGACTTGGCACTCACGTCACTGTTGACAGTCATAACTTTGAAGTCGTAGATAATTTCGTCTATCTTGGAACCAGCGTAAACACCACCAACAATGTCAGCCTAGAAATCCAACGCAGGATAACTCTTGCCAACAGGTGCTACTTCGGACTGAGTAGGCAATTGAGAAGCAAAGTCCTCTCTCGACAAACAAAAACCAAACTCTATAAGTCACTCATAATTCCCGTCCTGCTGTATGGTGCAGAGTCTTGGACGATGTCAACAACGGATGAGTCGACGTTGCGAGTTTTCGAGAGAAAAGTTCTGCGAAAGATTTATGGTCCTTTGCGCGTTAGCCACGGCGAATACCGCATTCGATGGAACGATGAGCTGTACGAGATATACGACGACATCGACATAGTTCAGCGAATTAAAAGACAGCGGCTACGCTGGCTAGGTCATGTTGTCCGGATGGACGAAAACACTCCAGCTCTGAAAATATTCGACGCAGTACCCGCCGGGGGAAGCAGAGGAAGAGGAAGACCTCCACTCCGTTGGAAGGACCAAGTGGAGAAGGACCTGGCTTCGCTTGGAATATCCAATTGGCGCCACGTAGCGAGAAGAAGAAGCGACTGGCGCGCTGTTGTTAACTCGGCTATAATCGCTTAAGCGGTTTCTACGCCAATTAAGAAGAAGAAGATAATCATATCAATTAATATGATGGCATGTAGCGTATAAAAATATAAGCAAAATACCAACATACATACGTCTGTAAAAGCAATGTATATTTCTGAGCATAATTTTCATTGAGTGCTCAGCTCTGTTCACGCGCCACTGTTAACATTTCTCCTTCTGAGCTAGCTGTGGTGAACACGCTCATCGCATTTTGTTAGCTTTTGACAGTTCACATGCTTGTCCGTTGTATAGAGAAGGTCCTATAAATATACGTTCTCTGGCTATTTTATATTAGCAACTAAACTTAAAATAACTTAATAACTAATAGGGTGTAACGTTAGGTGACCCAACAATGTAACCGCATCCATTTCTCTTCGTCATTATAAACAATAATATAAAATGAACAGAAAAATATCCTCAAAAATTTAAAAAATGAGAAAAGTATACTAAATATACATACATACGTACTAAATGTAATTTAAAGCAAGTTATTTCGTTGGTAATATATCGTTTACAGTTTTTTTGGCCAAATGTCTGCACTCTCGGGCAATTGGTGGATTTCGGTAAAACGAGTCTAATCACCACCTCCCTCAAAACACTGCACACTAATATATACAGGACTCTACAACACACTACAAGACACCAAAACTCCTCAGAACTCTACGCCGCCCAACTAGCAAAAAGAATCGTCCTCGATGAAGACGGCTTCTTTCGTCTACTGGATTTCGTTCATTTAACTCGTTTACTGAAACACCGGCGTTTTTGGCCCTTCGACACCATCTCATTTTTCTTCTCACAACATCGGTTCCACGTGGCTATTTAATTCGTTTTCACTAAAGACAAATTGTTTGTGAACACAATTGAATCATCGAATAACGTTGAAAGTGACATTTTTTGGCAATCCTGTTTTTTTTGCAAATTACCGTTAATAATGCTCTCCCGTATCATGAGGGCGCAAAATTTTACAATATCCATCAGTTTTTAGCCATTGAGCTGCGTACCAAAGTCAGTTTTAAATCTAACAGCACAACAAGTAGAAGCTTTTAAAGACCTGCTTGACGTCAGACGATGTTATACTTCACTATCCAGATTTCGAAAAAGCTTTTGAGCTTACCACGGATGCTTCAAATTACGCTCTAGGAGCCGTACTTTCCCAAGACGGTAGGCCAATATCCTTTCTGTCAAGAACTCTAAGCAGAGCAGAGGAAACTTTTGCTGCCAATGAAAAAGAAATGTTGGCAATAATTTGGGCACTACAGTCCCTGAAATGCTTCCTATACGGATCAAAAAAGGTTAAGATTTACACTGATCACCAACCATTGACCTTTGCTCTCAGCAACAAAAATACTAATGCAAAAATGAAGAGATGGAAGGCACAATTGGAAGAATATAACCACGAAATCATTTATAAACCAGGCAACACAAACATTGTCGCAGACCTACTCTCACGACCACCAATCGCTAACTTAAATTCAATGACTGTCCACAGTAGTGACAGCTCTTCCGAAAATTTAATTTCTTCAGTAGAAATACCCATTAACGTCTTCAAGAACCAAATTTTCATATCAGAAGATTCCAAAAATTCATACAAATTCGACATAGTTTTCCCTACGTACCATAGGCACTTAATAACTGAAACAACCTACAATGAAGAATCGCTAAAATCGCTTTTAAAGAAATATCTTAATCCATCGGTAATCAATGGTATAAAAACCACAGAGCACATTATGCTAAAAATCCAATCAATCTACCCTCTATATTTCGCAAATTACAAAATTCGTTTCACACAAATAGTAGTTGAAGATATTACTCAGACCGAGGCCCAAGATAAAATAATAATCGAGGAACATAATCGTGCTCACAGAAACGAAAAAAAAAATAAGCTACAGATTTTGGAAAAATATTATTTGCCCGCTATGTCGAAAAAAATAAAAAAAATAACAAAATTATGCAAAGTTTGTAAAGAAAATAAACATGATCGCCACCCAAACAATGTAAAATTAGGAGCTACACCCTTACCAAAATTCAAACAGGAACCTACCGGATTATCCACATGACAAACATAACAGAATACTCTACAATATTACGGGAACTGAACAGAAACTTCATACGAAACATTCCAGCTAACAACCCTCTTTACCCATTTATAACAGACGAAATCAGTAATATCAACATAACAATAACATTTTACCTAAATACAAAAACAAAAGATCACTAGACTACATAGGATCAGCCTGGAAATGGATAGCTGGCAACCCCGACCATGACGATTTAATAGCCATCAACAGCAAATTTAAAGAAGTAATCGAGAATAACAACCAACAATTAATAATCAACAAAAACATTTTAGAAAGAATAAACAATATAACAGAAATTAGCAACTCAATAATAAAGTCTCTAGGAAGTAGTAACGAATATCAAACCGCCTTAATACTTCAATATAAATTTAAAATTGACATAATCAAAGATGAGTTAGAAAATATTAAAAGCAATTCATTTAACTAAAGCGAACATTATTAACTCAGTTATTATTAACAATCAAGAAGCTCATAGAATAAATAAAATTTTTGTCGAAGGGAATCTGCAATTTGGTTCGTTAGAAGAATCTCTGAATTTTGCAGATGTTCAAATTGCTGTAAAACAAAACTTACTAATTTATATGATAAAAATACCGAAAACCGGTAAAGAAATTTGCAAATCTATTATAATTAAGCCTTTAAGTAAAAACGAAACTATTTTAAAGATAAATTTTGAAAAAATACTGAAATGTAATGAAGAATATTATGGTATAGAAAAAGATTGTAAAATAATAAATGAAATACAAATTTGCAAACAAACCCAAATTGTTAATTTGGAAAACGAAAATTGTATAAAAAATTTAATAAGGAATAAACCATATAAGTGCACCGTAACAAATACGGAACATGTTAAAAATATTGTAGAAATAAATAATGGATTAATACTTTTAAATAATTTCGAAGGAAATATTACTGCAAATAATAATACTAGAAAATTAAGAGGATCATATTTGATAAGAATCTTTAATGAAACTATAAGAATAAATAACATGAATTTTACAACTTTAGAACAACATAGCTTGAGACCACTGCCTGCTTTAATCCAACATTCAAACTCAAATTCAGAGTTCGAGGAAGTTCTATCCTTAAAACTTATGAAAGAGCTTAATATAAAAAACATTAAAAAAATAAGTTCTCTGAATCTTTTAGTGAAATCCAGTTTATTCACTCATTTTGGGCTATTAGCCCTAGTACTTACCATAATCATTTCAAATGCCAGTAATTAAAAGGACGCAGCATAGAAGTCTTAACGACATCCCATTTTTTTAATTAATCAAGCGGGGACGCTTGATATTTCGGAGGGAGGAGTTAACACAATATTTTATGAACTTCTACATAAATTCCATTCCCACATTATATGCTAGAAACATACAAACCGTTTGCATACTTTGGAGTCCTATTACAACCAAAAGTGCAACTGCGCTAAACGCGCATCCGCTAAATTCTTAAGTGAGCGAAACACGCGCAACCATGTCTTCTCCCCCAAAACCAAATAGCTGCAGGTGAGCGCTACACGCGCAAACCCTTTTAGCTAACCAAGCATCTTTGGTCACGTAGGCCGGCTCAAGCATAGGTTAGATTATAAACTTAACTAGTGTAGTCAGTTTTGTAATAAAGCTCAACAGAAGCACATAGTGCTGCTTATAAAAACGCATTGTTTTATTTTTTATGTTACATATAGTTAGATAATTATTCCAAACAGGTAATTTCTAAGTTTTTGTAGTGACCAGATGATGGCTAGCATCTCTTTTTCATTAGTTGAATAGTTTTGTTCCGTTTGTGTTAATGGAAGAGATATAAAGCCTATACGGTTTGGCTGGCTTAGTACTGCTCTTATCGCGTAATTGCTTGCGTCAGTTGTTAGGTCGAATATGTACTTTTTGGTAGTTAAGTTGATAAAGCTCAACTTTTTTTTTTCATTTTTCTTTGATTTTGCTGATTGCTTCTAGTGCATTTTTATCTAATTCAATTTTTATATTTGTGTTTTTATTTTTTGAGACTAAGCCATTCTGTCCCCTCAAATAAATAGTTAGAGATTTGCATATATCTGCGAATCCTTCTATAAATTTCCTATAATATGAAGCTAGGCCTAGAAATGATCTGAGCTCCTTTAAGTTTGTGAGCGTTTTGTATTTGTTGATTGCTTCTATTTTGTTTGGGTCAACTGTAATTCGTCCTTTTTTATAATGTGTCCTAGAAATTCTGTTTGTTGTTGAAAAAAGTTAGATTTTTCTTCTGATATTTTTATGTTGGCTTTATATAGAGTTAGAATAATATTGGTGATGTCCTTCATATGCTGTTCTTCAGTTTCAGAATATATCAAGACATCATCTTTATATACATATGCACATTTGCCAATATATTCTCGAAGAATGTCATCAACACACCTTTGGAAAATAGAAGGTATGTTTTTTAGGCCGAATGGGAGTCTAAGAAATTCGTACTTTGCGCTATTTATTGAAAATGCTGTTTTTTCTCTATCCTCAGGTTTGATAATTATTTTATGGAATCCAAATTATAAATCTAGTGTTGTAAATTACCTAGAGTTGCCTAAATTTTGTAGGGTCATGGTGATGTCGGGTACAGGATATCTGTCAGGTATAGTTATTTTGTTTAATTTTCGGAAATCTATAACCATTATTTTTTTGGGGTTTCCTTCTTCATCGTTCCCTTTCTTAGATACTGTCCATATGGGTGCGTTATAGGGGCTTCTACTTTTCTGATTAATTTTATTTTCTAATAATTTTTGTAGTTCCTTTTTTACAAAATATTGATCTACATAAGGATAAGAGTACTGTCTAACCCAAACAGGATCATTAGTTTCTGTCCGTATTTCTGCTTGGACAATAGTTGTACTACTGTGCCCAAAAAATTAGGTGACATTTGAATTTAAACTGCGCGCGTCGAAGGATTTGGAGAATTACTTTTTTTTAGGTTGGTAGTACTGTCAGTCACATTTATGTCAAATTTCATGTCAAAATATTCATTAGTGTTTGAGATACGTGTCGTTTTGTGAGCTGCTAAAAGTGTATTTTTCGTTTTTTACGATGTCGAAATTTGTTGAGTAAAGAATTTGCATTAAATTTTGTTTACGGAATCAATTTTCTGCTGCGGATACATTGAGGATGGTGCAGAAAGCCTTTGGTGATGAGGCTATGTCTAAAAAAATGTTTACAAGTGGTATAGTGAGTTCCAAGCCGGCCGTGAACGTGTCGAAGACGAAGAGCGTCCAGGGCGACCATCAAACTCAACCGACGAAGCTCACGTTCAACAAATCAAAGATTTGGTGTTGAAAAACCGTCGATTAACAATTAGAGACCTTGCTGATGAAGTTGGCATATCGAAAGGCTCAGCCAATACCATTTTGAAAAATGTTTTGGGCCTCAAGCGCGTCAAATCTCGACTGGTACCTAAAACATTGAATATTTTGGAAAAAAGGCGTCGCGTTGAAGTGTGTGAAACGATGCTTTCCGAATATCAGGGTGTCATGAAACGCATTATAGCTGGCGATGAGAATTGGATCTATGCTTACGACCCCGAAACAACCGATCAATCGCGCGAATGTCGTGCCAAAAGAGAGCCGAGACCAAAAAAATCGCGCCAAAGTCGCTCAAAAATCTAGGTTATGTTGACTGTTTTCTTCGATTATCGTGGTGTTGTGCATTATGAATTCCTTCCAACCGGTCAAACAGTCAACAAGGAATATTATTTGAACGTTATGCGTCGTTTGTGTAACGCTATCCGCCTAAAAAGGCCGGAATTGTGGAAAGACAATTCTTGGTTTTTACACCACGATAATGCACCATCCCATACTGCCCTCGTAATTCGTGATCATTTCGCCAAAAACTCAACCCATATCGTTCCGCAACCACCGTATTCACCTGATCTGGCACCGTGCGACTTCTGGCTGCTCACCAAGCTCAAAAGACCGCTCCGGGGACACCGATTTTATACGATAGAGGAGATTCAAGCCGCAGTGAAGACGGAACTGAAGGCCATCCCCGAAAGTGAGTAACCAGTGTTTCGAAGATTGGAAAATCCGTTGGCATAAGTGCATTGCATCGGGAGGGATTACTTTGAAGGGGATGAAATTGATTTGGAAGAAAAAATAAAGAATTTTCAAAATAAATACAATGTCACCTTATTTTTTGGGCACAGTATATGGTCAATTTTCATTTTGATAATTATGTTTCACTAAAGAACCCGTCCACGCTTCACTGTGGCTGATACATAGATAATATTACTACTAACATCCAAGAATGATAGAAAAGAGATTACGCATTGCGCAGGTCCGTTATACTTGAAAAATGAACAAACATGAAGTGTGTAGTGAAAAACTGTGTCAATGATAGAAGAAATAAAAATGTGAAGAAAACATTTTTTATGTTTCCGAACGATAAAGGGCAGCAAAGCACGTGGATCCAATTTTGTAGAAATAATCAAGCATTTAAGCCGAAAACATGGCGAATTTGCATGGACCACTTCAACGATGAAGACATTATTGGAAACGGGATGTACGAAATGGGTAAGTTGATAAATCACCTTTGTTTTAAAATATTTTAATTTTAAACTTTTCATAGGCCTTGCCGCCAAAAGGACTTCGAAACCAGGAGCTATTCCCTGTCGCTATAACGTTGCAGCTAGTGAAAATGAGCAGCGAAGCACCAGAGCTGAGCGCAGGGAAAATAAGATAATAGTGACTTCATTGTTGATAAATGTTGACCAACCCCAAGAAGTTCGAGTACAGTGTATACCTGCTGATGATTTTAACGTGACTGAGGATTGTGCAGACCTTTCAATGGAAAATAGTTTGAATGAATTGTGCACTGAAGACGCTGCTATTAAAGAAAGTTAAGGCCAAGGAGACAAAATAAAAATGCTAGAGAAAAAAGTGTAAGTGAAGATTTTTTTCAAGATGTAGCATTATATATGTATTTATATATAAACTTTATGCTTTTTATCACAGAAAACTACTTCAAACTGAAAATAAAAAACTTAAAGATGATTTTTCGCATGCCAAGCGCAAACTTGAATTTGAAATAAGCGAGTTAAAAGTAAAACTAGTTAAATCTGAGTTGTACTACAAAAATGTTGAAGAAAAGTTAAAGGGGATTTTTACGGACGGTCAGATAAAAAAATTGAAAAACGGATCCAAAAGGCAAATTTGGACGCAGACTGACATAGCCAACTCCATTACACTATATTCTGCTAGTGCAAAAGGATATAAGCTTTTAAGAAGAAGTAATTTTCCGCTTCCAGCAGTTCACACGCTTCAGTCATGGGCTCAGAAGGTGGAAATAGACCGCGGCATTTTAAAGCCGTTTGTACAAGATCTTGGTGAAACTAGGCATTTGACCAAAGAACAAAAACTTCGCTTTTTAAGTTTCGACGAAGCCAAGCTACGAGAAGTTTTTTGTTACGACAAAGTATCCGATACTGTCTTACCACCTGTTAAGAATGTTCAAGTCGGAATGCTTAGAGGTTTGTGGTTTATAAAATACATACAAATATGTATGTACTTTCCTTTACATCCTGTGCAAATACAACTTACAATATCCAAATCGTTTTTGCAGGCTTGTTGGAAATTGGAAACAACCAATTTTTTACGATTTTGCCCGCAATATGACGACAGATATTATTAACTATATAATTAAAACAGCGAAAAACTGTGAATACAACGTTGTTGGTATTGTTTGCGATTTAGGTGGAACCAACAGAAGCCTTTTAAATAGCTTAAATATTAGCCCAGAAAAACCATGGTAGGTGCATTTATTAAGCTGAGTATTTGCAATTCTTTCTAAGAGATTACAGTTTCTTTGGAGTTTTTCATGTTTAAACAGATTGAGGTATAAGTATTTATAATTTCAGGTTTATATTCGAAGAAACTAAGATTTACGTGTTTGCTGACGTTCCACATCTCATAAAACTATGGCAAAAAAGTTACGAAGGATGTAATATATCATGTTCTTCAGCTGACGTCTGGTAATACCCTTTCTATCACCCATAAAATAAGCTCCCGTCATTTAGAGGTATCTGGACCGGAGCGCCAAAAACTTACATTGGCAACAAAATTATTTTCTCATACTGTTGCACAGTCAGTGTCGCGAGCGGCGAGTTTGGGTCATTTATGTGAAGAAAATTGACGTGAATGTTTCAAGCTACTAAAAAGAGTAAATATTGATTTATTTTTTAAGCTTACAATTTTATTTATTACTGATTTACTTAACATAGACTAACGATTGGTTCGATGTGATGAACCTCAAAGTTCCACACGCAGATAGTCGCAATCGAATGAATGCCTATAGGCTTGCGCTTACAGAGCAGGACAAGATCTTGGACGATATGACACAAATGGTAACAGAAATGCTGGCAATAAATAGGAAATGTTTATTGTCATTTCAAAAAGGTTCAAGTGATATACTAATTTTGAATTATTGAATTTTAACTAAATTTTACTATATGTATTAGGAATTTTGCAATCAATCAATGCTCTCAAACTACTGCGTGCGGAATTAGAAAATTGTTTTGGTATTAAGCACATACATACTTACGTATCGACTAAATCAAGATGTACTGGAAAATTTTTTTGGGGTGATACGCGGTAAGGCGGGCTGCATGACCATCCTGATCAGCAGGAATTTAAATATAGGCTAAGATCGTATCTTTTAGGACGTAATCAGGGTATACTGTCTACTAGCGCCAATTTAGAAGAAGACGATACACCTGATCTTGAAAGTCCCTCTTTTCCTTTAACAGGTAATTTTATTTTGTATTTACTTAAAAAGACTTTAATTAATTCATTACGTTACATTTAATAGGAACTATTTTATCAAAAGTTTGCTATTCAAAATCAGACGATACTATAAACTGCGATGATATTGACGAAATGGACCAGCTGGAGTATGATGGTGTGGAAAATGTAGCTGGCTATTTATGCCACAGGCTGAAGAACGTACTGCCGCACATTGTTGAATTAGATCAAAGCAACAATTCATCCACATGGGTTAACCATTTGAGTGAAGGAGGTTTGACGAAGCCTACACCACAATTTGTTGAAAAAGTGGCACGGATGGAAAAAAAATTTTACGGACATCAATTAAGATTCTCTTAACGCATACAAAGGTTACATTCAAATGCTTATCGACAAGGCTAGGGACATTGAATGCGATCTAGAGGCTAAAAAGTTGTTTTTTAGATCTCGAATGTTCTTATGTAATGTAAAATAAGAAAATTTAAGAAATAAATGTATAGATTATAAAAATAACTTTTAATATGACTAAAATATAACTAAAAATATTTAAAAAGAAAAAAACGAAATAAACTGCCTCGACTCATTTTCAAATAAAAAACACAAGCAGAATAAAATAAAAGACATTATAAAATCTGAATTGTTTAATTTAAATATTTCTTTTAATTTTAAGTTTTATGTTAAATATTCAAATTGATCTATAATTGTAATTATTTTCATATTTAACTTGCACTGTGATTTTTGTAAATGAGTTAATTTTTCTATTTTTTGTTTCGTGCGTATTTTAATAGAACAATTAATAAAACTATTTATATTGCAAAATAATAATTAATAAAAATCTAAAAAACTCGCGGACCTTCAATATTTTATTTCATTTTTATAAACCAAAAACCAATCAATTATTATTAACAAGCATTATTTACTGTGGGACGGCATTTCAAATTAACTGTGGGATGGCATTTCAAATTCCTTACGTACAGCTGCAACCGAAGCCATTGGTTTTCGGAAAGTGCAAAAGAACAGCTGGTACGACGAGGAGTGCCGTGTCGCAGCAGAGAGAAAACAGGCTGCCTACCTCGCAACGTTACGATCGACCACAACACGTGCGGGATGGGATAGATACCGAGAGTTGAAGAGGGAAGTGAGACGCATTTTCAGACAGAAAAAGAAAGAGGCCGAAATGCGTGAGTATGAAGAGCTTGATAAGCTGGCCGACAGGGGTAATGCTCGAAAATTCTACGAAAAAATGCGGCGGCTTACAGAAGCGGCGGGGGCCGATGGATTGCCGGCCGAGCTATTCAAACACCGCGGCGAAGAACTGATAAGGAGCATGCATTAGCTTCTTTGTTAAATATGGTCGGACGAAAGCATGCCCAACGATTGGAATTTAAGTGTGCTATGCCCAAGCCATAAAAAAGGTGACCTCACAATCTGCGCCAACTACCGTGGCATTAGCCTCCTCAACATCGCATATAAGGTTCTATCGAGCGTATTGTGTGAAAGATTAAAGCCCACCGTCAACAAACTGATTGGACCTTATCAGTGTGGCTTCAGACCTGGATAATCAACAACCGACCAGATATTCACCATGCGCCAAGTCTTGGAAAAGACCCGTGAAAGAAGAATCGACACACACCACCTCTTCGTCGATTTCAAAGCTGCTTTCGACAACACTAAAAGGAGCTGCCTTTATGCCGCGATGTCGGAATTTGGTATCCCCGCAAAACTAATACGGCTTTGTAAACTGACGTTGAGTAACACCAAAAGCTCCGTCAGGATCGGGAAGGACCTCTCCGAGCCGTTCGATACCAAACGAGGTTTCAGGCAAGGCGACTCCCTATCGTGCGACTTCTTCAACCTGCTTCTGGAGAAAATAGTTCGAGCTGCAGAACTAAATAGAGAAGATACCATCTTCTATAAAAGTGTACAGCTGCTGGCGTATGCCGATGATATTGATATCATCGGCTTCAACACCCGCGCCGTTAGTTCTGCTTTCTCCAGGCTGGACAAGGACACAAAGAAAATGTGTCTGGCAGTGAACGAGGGCAAAACGAAATATCTCCTGTCATCAAACAAACAGTCGTCGCACTCGCGACTTGGCTCTCACGTCACTGTTGACAACTGTCAATGTGTTTTACGTGGGTATCTGCCTGCGAAGGCTCAAATCCACGGTGCTATCTATTGCTAGCAGCACATAGATCAAATTAATGCGTTGATCAGCGCCCCAAAGTGTAAGTGCATGCACAACACTACACTCTGGAAGAAACCAAGGTATGAGTGCCGCCCCACACACATACACTTTGGTTCCAATCGGTTCGGGTGAAAACCAGAGAAGACACCCTAGCCACCTTGGTCGGGTTCGAGGCCCATCTAAAACCTCTGCCGTACTCTGGGTCCGGCACCCGGCCGCAGTGCGACTCCACATTGGACAATTGCCCTTCCTGCATTTAGGTTTAAACCACAGCCACCACGAATCTCCCCAAAGGGCCAAGACCCAATGAGCAGACTGAAGCGAACTTCAGGGGCGGCTGCTCCCCGTGGTACCATGTTTTAGTCTTTGGTGTGACCTGTAGCCCAAGCTTGCGCTTAAGCTACTGCCAGTCGAGCCCCCAAAAATTCCGAGGAATTCTTAAGAACCCGACTGTATGATTTTTTTGTTATCCCATTCATTTTTGTGTTTGTTATATAATCGCAAACCCATTCAAAGAATATGATAGTATTTCAATATAGCACTTTTCTGACATCTCTGACCATGCCGACATTCAATAAACCAGACATGTGAATGTCGGACATAGTGTATTTGGATTTTAGTCGCCTCATACGACAGGCATGCCTTACCGCGGGAATATTCTTATATCCCTCCCCGCAGGGAGCGTCACTGTTGACAGTCATAACTTTGAAGTTGTAGATAATTTCGTTTATTTAAGAACCAGCATTAACACCACAAACAATGTCAGCCTGGAAATCCAACGCAGGATTGCTCTTGCCAACAGGTGCTACTTCGGACTGAGTAGGCAATTGAAAAGTAAAGTCCTCTCTCGACGAACAAAAGCTAAACTCTATAAGTCGCTCATAATTCCCGTCCTGCTATATGGTGCAGAGGCTTGGGCGATGACAGCAACCGATGAGTCCACGTTACGAGTTTTCGAGAGAAAAATTCTGCGAAAGATTTATGGTCCTTAGCGGATTGGCCACGGCGAATATCGCTTTGCGATTGAACGATGAGCTGTACGAGATATACGACGACATTGACATAGTTCAGCGAATTAAAAGACAGCGGCTACGCTGGCTAGGACATGTTGTCCGGATGGATGAAAACACACCAGCTCTGGAAGTATTCGACGCAGTACCCGCCGTGGGAAGCAGAGGAAGAGGAAGACCTCCACTCCGTTGGAAGGACCTGGCTTCGCTTGGAATATCCAATTGGCGCCACGTAGCGAAAAGAAGAAACGACTGGCGCGCTGTTGTTAACTCGGCTATAATCGCGTAAGCGGTGTCTACGCCAATTAAGAAGAAAAAGATTTACTTGCTACTCAAGCTATTTCACGAAATTTATGAGCCGTGTGACGTAGATGCGCAGAACGAAAAATTTTTTGTCTCTCATCTGCGCAATCTTGTACTCTATCATTCGTGACTACCATCTATATGATTTCTATTAGTTGGATTAGTATTAGTTACTGAAATATAGCATTTTTGTGAAGCAACTTGTGTTAGTTTGCAAAAAAAGTGGATCATAAAGCATTTCGTGTGCTAATATAACATTGCTTTTTGGGGGAAAATACTGTTTAATTTGGGCTCAGAAAAATCCACCGATGAAAAGGTATTTGCTAAGCTTAAAGACCTGTGCAAAGTGGGTCCTCGCAAGGTCATAGTCCAACAAAAACAACGAATATCTGATTCTGAGAAGTGTTTGAGTGCTCTTTTAATCTAATAAAACCGAATTTTCGAGTCGGTGTGTGACAATAGAAACATAGCTCCATCATTTCACACTGAAGTCCAATCGACAGTCACTCTAGTGGACTGCACATGATGAACCGGTTCTCAGGTGTGGAAAGACGAAAAAGTCAGCTAGAAAGTCTTTGACATCCGTCTATTGGGATGCACGTGGTATAATACATACTCAACGATTGATTAGTGAGCCAGTTGTACTCTATTTTACTGCGTATTTAGTTGCAGTTCTTTTCTACTATTCCATTTACTTAGCAATTGTATTATTTTTGAGGAAGAATCTGTTTAAAATTGTACGCATACATATATTCAAATGATTCATACAAACATGAATTTTAAACAAATGCTTATGATTTGAAATATAATTTTTATTTATGAGTTGTATTAAGTTTTAACATAAACAGATAAAAAGTATTCTATGTCCTTACCCTTGTTCTAAGCTACCCCCACACCAATTTTCAGCCAAATCGGTTCAACCGTTCTTGAGTTATAAATGGTGTAACTGACACAACTTTCTTTTATATATATAGATTAATTCTTTTTTGATAGGTTTCGTTACTTATTGTATAATTTATTTTTTCATTTTGTGTATCTTTTACAAACGTTATTGGGTATTCAAATAAATTTATTACAGCTTTTATTTTTCTTAGTGCATTTTCTCCTAATACTCGTATAACATCGAAATCTTTTAATTTATCAATTTTTAAAAAATTTAGGTCAAATCCTAGTAAATTAATTTATATTGAACTATGGAACTACCATTCAAGGTGTTCGTTATTACTTTTTTATTTAATGTTATTCTTTTCGCATATGGATAATCGTTTTTAGTTGTAGCACCAGAGTCTATTGATATAAGTACATTCTGTCAAGAAAGTATAGGGAATTTATACATAAAACGAAAATTTTTCTATTATTATCCAAATTAATGTTATCGCCTTCAAAATAACATCAATTGTGCACATGTGCCAACGCTTCTCCCAATCGTCAAAACATTTTGTTATAGGCATTTTCCGGGATGGCCTTCAACACTCGCGTTGAATTTGTTTTGATATCTTCAACTGAGTCGAAGCGTGTTCCCCGAAGTGGATATTTCAGTGTGAAGAAATGGAAAAGTCACATGGAGCTAAATCAGGGAGATTATATTTCTTGAATATTTGGCCAAAATGTAACACAAATACGTTAAAACTTTTTGTAAAATTCGACAAACACTACTGAGGTCGACTGACATAAACAGCTGCTGTAAACACACTGGTTGACAGATCGCGCTAATTTTTGGCATCATAATTAAGGACAGTTATACCAGCTCAGAAAAAAAAATTAACCTGTCTTCCATATTAGTGAGAGATGAGTGGGAAAATTGAATAATTCCCTATACTTTCTTGACATTTGCAGAGTTGGTAAGCCGTGCCGCCTTATAAAAAATGTTTTTCTTGAGTATACTCATTTGGGCTTCATTATAAAGGGATTGTGTGTCTTCTTCTTTCTCGTTGTTGTTTATTTGATTAACACGCTGGGCTTTGTGTTGATGTCTCCCGCTGTTTTCGTCTCTCTCTTTTTTGTAGCCGAATGCTCTAGCTACATTCCTAAATGGGTTATGGTGTGGCCGTTGCTGATTCCTCTGGTTGCCTGGTAGTTCCGATATTTGCTTGGTATGTTGTGAGAAATTTATTTCTCATTATTTGCTTGAAATTTATTGAGGAATTACATCCATGGGCTCGACTCGTTGTTGACTGTTTCTGTATGTATTTTGTGGATTGAAGTTGTATTGTGGCTGATGACTCATTACACAGTACAACAGCTAATCTGGGGGGTGAGTCAAGTCAGGGTGATGGTACTAGGTCAGTATAGTAAAACCCTCAAAGGGCTTGACGTTCGTATGTGTCAGTTTTTTTATGACCTTTTAAATTTTTTCCTTATCTTGATATTTTTACATAAAATAAAAAAAAAATACGAACGCCAAACCCTTTGAGGGTTTTACTATACTGACCTAGTACCATCACCCTGACTTGGAATTTCTCACCCCCCAGACAATAATCCCAAAAATGTTCCACAGTGTTATCGGTATGTATTCAAGATGTTGGTGGCGCGTATCGTACTGCATTATTTTAGCGATACTGTATGCTTCCATCAAGGTAGTGCATCCACGGGAGTAAAGTGCATTTTTTATTGCTGGATTTCTCAATCCTGTTATAAATGTTCGGATAGCTTTCCGTTGCGTTTCAAGACTCAACGTATGAGACAACGTTAAGCTTAGTTGAGGTTGTCGTGATATACATGTAGCTGGAGATCGCGTTGTTAAATCTTCATCATATCCTTTCCCAAGACGTATATGGGTCGTTTGTCTGCATATGAGTCGTCTAAGCCATCAATTATGTCACGGAAGTTTTGTTTTGTGTTGTGTTTGATTAATATTTGGGCAGCTCGTTCAGAAAATTTACCTCTCACCTTAATGAGTGGCTGAGTTGTTATATTCATTGTATTCACCGGTAAACGTAGTTAAAGATTTGAATATGTTCAAATCCACCTTATCTGGATGTGTATATTTGCACAGATGCTCCTGGCTTGGTGGTTTGGAAATGGGTTTGTTAATCTGTAAAGCGACAATTTTTTGTTTAGGGTCTAGCACTATTGTTTTTAGAGCATTTATTTCTGCACTTCCGTCATTTTTATTCACTTTTCACTTTCACTTTTATTTGATTTTTTTCAGAAGAATTTAATTTATTCCTCTATGAGGATTTTTGTTTTCAAGGATTGTATATATATCCTTTTCTGGAACCTTTTCAACTGTAAGGATTTTTATTTGAATCCTTTTATTATTGAGTACCTGCTCAGGCGCCAATTAAACTTTGCATTTAAATAAGTTACACAAAAAATATATTTTTAGCTCCAGGAGAGGGCGTTCTTTATTATTAGCTATCCGCGACTTAACATTCTAACGACTAAGTAAAAAAGACGACGTATGTACGTTGTGACTTCTATTTATAGTGGTAGTGATCTGTACTTGCAGTTTTGTAGTTCCTGCAGTGGAAAAACTTCTGAGTTGTACAACTTGGGCGTATGACTTAACTGCAATGGAAAAGTCCTGCGTTGTACAACTCGGTTGTGTGTCTAAACTAGAGTTCAAAGTTAATAGCAACAAGTAAGGAAGGGCAACCGAACATTTTATACAATGCAACAATCAAAGCCAGGGTGTGAAACGTCAACCAGAGGATCGATTAGAAAAACGAAAATCATTATATCGAATATATGGGAATTGGGGAAGTATCGATATATAGTATTTTATCAATTACTAGCTGACCCCGCAGTCGTTTTCCTGCGTGAAATTATGTGTTTTGAAATTAAAGGAAAGTTAAATTTATAATTTAATTCTTTTTTTTTCAATGTTACGCAGCTTGGTAAACAACATTTTTTGGTTTCTGTTCCGGTGTACACAAAAGATGGTTTTCCAACTCGTGAGCACGCCACGTACATATGTATATCTGGCCGTGTGAAAAACATAGCATTTCCAAATTTATGCCTCACACTATGCGACTATCCTTGTGTCTTGTTGATTGTCCTCTCAACTGCAATTTTCACTCGAAACGGAATACGTTTGAACTGAAATGAGAAATCGTTAGAACTCAAAGGAATTCGTGGAATCAAGCATTCTGCCCCGTTGTATTCGAGAGGTGCGTCACAATCAGTCGGGTTCCATTACACGGTTTCGGCGCATGCAGATTGGGAAACATAATGATGCGGTGGGATACCAAGCCTCTATAAAGAATTTAGAAATTCCACTGGATAATTAACGGCGTCACCTTCATTGTCAAGACGATCGATCGATTTGTATGAGCACAAGTCTCCCGGAATTTGACTTTGAATCTTCCAGTTTAAATCAACAACATCGGTATTTTTGGCAGCTAACATTGCGCGTGCACTTAAGGAATCTTAGTTAGAAGTATCAACCGGAATTGACCCATTTCCAATTTTTAGCGAAGACGATGTAAAATGTCTTCGGCAATGTAATTTTTATTCGTATCCCATAATTGATTTGATGGCTGATATGTCTAAAGGATTATCGCGAAAAGTGTGCGAACTTCATTTGTATTCCAGTAATTAACATGTTCCAGCAATTGTAATTGCTGGCTCACTTCTCCAAAACTTGCACACACCGTACCATTCACAGTTCGCAATGACTCAAATGAAGTTGAACCGCGTGCATTAATCAATAGCAACCGAAGGTAGAAACAATAGTCGTTTTTCGGGTGGATTGTGTAAATTCGGCCTAATGCATTAGTTGATAACACACCTGGATGTCAATCTACTGGTTGGCCTTGCTTTCTGCGTAACTATTTCTTCCGAATAGAGCAATGTTCTCGCAAACGGATCACTGACGAAAGTTGAGAAAAAAGTCGTCAATGATAATTTTGTTGCTGGCGATGTTTCCACTGGCTGTACTGTATTCTCTGGGTTGAAATACAAAACGTTCATGAATTGCAAAAGTAAATGTCCTACAAAGAGCTTTATTGCAGTTCTCGTATAGATCGTATCGTTAAATACCAATAACCGCCATGTTGCTTCCTTTGGTGACGTACTTACAAACTTATTTTATCGATTACATTAAACTGCAATACTAAACATTGATATGAGTTTTGAATGTGAATTAGACAGTAATGGTGAATATAGTAAGATCCATGAGTTGTCAACTTCGATATTCACTCTTCTAAATTGAGTGCTGAATATTCTGCCATTGTCGTCTGGTGAGCGACGCCGATAGAGTGAATATCCATGATTTCTAGTTTGTGTTTCCAAGAGAAAAGCACGCGGATAGTGTTTCGTACATTTAGTGTTAGACGTACAACCGAAGTAGGATTGTGGTGTCCGCAAGGTCCATGAACAATATTGGTTTTCATCGCTTCGTATAATACTGGATTTTTCTCTGCATCAGGAATTTCGCAGAAATGATTTCATCAATTTTATCTGGTGTAACCACCATCCAAAGAATAATGTGTGCGCGTGACAAACCTCTCCTTTGCCACTCAATAGAGTACATCTAGCATCTAACAGCACCACATATACATACGTTGCTTCAAGATAAAGTCCATCAAACATCGTAACTGTTGTTTGAAAAGTCGTGCTGTGACATCGTGACGATCGCTTGCTGATTGACCGCGATCCATAATTCCGCATGTATGTCATCGCATCCTGGGAGTACTCGGTCATGTGCCTTGGGCTGCCAATGAATGTTGACGCCAAAAATAACGCCGAGCGATGTTAGCGCGACCTCTTCATGGCATCGTAACAAATCTACACATAACGTTTTCACTGAATAACTTTCAATAATTTTTTTTGAATAGCCGGAATAAAGAAAGCAAACGACAAATTTGAACGATTCAAATAATTGAAAAACAAAGCAAAAAAATTAAAAAAAAAAAATTTTATGAAAAAAAGTTACTTTTTGGAATTGTCCAATTTTCCGACTTTTCCTCACGAAAAGTATAATTTTTTTTTATTTCTAAGCCTTCCCCAATGCACATCGAACAACCTCTGAAAATTTCATCAAGATTGGTATTAGCTAACAAATAAACATTCATTCGATTGTATGGGAAAAAGAAAAGGGCTGTTTTTAGGGGGTTTCCGGCATTTATTCGAATTTTTCTTGCCGTAAAAACCATCTTTGAACCTCAACGAACATTTAGAAAAAAGAATTGGCCACATTGGTGCAGGCGTTGTTGAGTTATGCGCTTAGCAACACATTTTGCGCTTCATTTTTATATATAAGATATGGGGGCTGAGGGAAGTATTGGCTCGATTCAATCAATTTTTGATACACAGAATTACTATTGTCAGAAAAGGATTCTGTCCGAATTTCAATGGAATATCACAGACATTAAATGATATTTTTGGTCAAAAGTCAACTATAGATACTGAGGTCCACATATTCGATGCCTAGGGTCTTGAACAGTTTTGGTTGGATTTGGACAATTTTTGGTCAAAAGGTGCCAAACATTAAGGGAATTATTTCTGCAAAGTTTTATCCCGTTGTATTAATTGCTTCTTGATTTGTGTACTGGAACTGAGCGAATTAAGTGGAATTTGTTGCTGTCCGATTTCGTTTATTTTCACATTGTGACAAAAGAATGTAAGAAGAATGCTACGTACTAAATCGGACTGGCTGGACTCGAGATATGGGCTTTCTCCAAAAAGTGTGCGGTGCCATGCACATTGTCTAATTTTTACACTTGGTCTCGTAAAACCCTCGCATACCACCTCGAAGTTAAAATTTAATGTCTCAGGTGTATTCAGTTATTGATTTATCGCGCGTTTAGTAGGGAATGGGGAATTAGCAGGGTTATCCTCAACCACTTTCAAACTGTCCTTAGAAGTTCTTATAAGATTTGTACTCAGCAAATTTTTTTGTTGTAGCTTAACTGGTTTAGGATATATGTATGTACTCGTATGTACATTAAACTTATTAGAAGCAGGGCCACACCCACTTTTTCAGAATTTTTTACCCACAGGTGCTCTTGCTACCGTGATCCCCTTCATTGTCAAATGAAGCAGAAAAATTTTTTGGAGGAGGTGAATGGATCGCAGGTGATAGCGCATATATACTATCACTGTTATAATATCACTTAGAGAGATTTCTAGAGAATTGACTCAAAGACTTTTTTCAAACATAATATTCAGTTGCTATAAAATTAGAATTGTACACTGTTTGTTGATTTTCCCGCCAGTTGCAACGAGGCAACATAGGTAGTCGGTATGTTGATGGTTTTTTATGCCCTAGTATATTTTTGCCCCATTTGAAATGTATAACATAGATAAAATGTCATAATTTCAGATACCTTTGGTGGGGTGAATTGGGAGTTGACTACTTTTACTAGCAAACTAGTTAGCGGAAATTTTAAGATAAAGTTGAAATTGTGAAGAATTATCTCTCTCAATACCCTCATATTTCTCAAAGTATTTATGGAAGGTATTATAGTGCCTCCTAAAATTATATGCCCGGGTCCCCTTTACACACATATTACACAATAGACATTGCGTATTATCAAGGCATCGGAAATCATAAAGCAATATTTGTCATTCATTTTGAACAAACACATATAGGTACGCGCATAAATAGTATCATAAAACAATCAAGCGGCGCACGATGCTGCTTCGCTGTTGTTTGTTAATTAACTGACTGCAAATGTTCTTTGTCCCATGGTAGCCACTTTACGCTCGCGGTTACTAATACATCCAAACATTTCATTTGCCCATCTCTGTTATAGAGCGTTACATAGTTGGAAATTATAACAAGTTATACGAGTACGAGTAAATGTTTGTTCCTATTGTGAAGTGGCGCTAAGTAGTTGATAGCCAACGTCCAAAATTGAGCGGAGGGCAAAGGGGTAATGAAAATATTGTTCCGATTAAGCCCATTTTTTACACACAGACGCACCAAGGATTATACCTAATTTTCAATTATATATCTCACACATTGACCCATATTTGCGCTGAAATGGCTTTTTGTGGGCGTGGCAGTGGTCTATCTACGTAATCTGAATTATTTTTTTGACTGATAACATGTATGCCAGGAATAATGGGATGCCCGACTCTCCTGTCACTGGAAATGTGAGAGCCGCTCACCTACTGAACTTTGACAGTTGACTGGATTGGGTAGGTTTTGACGTTTCGCAAGAAAAGAGACGACCGGATTGAAATCCCGCCAAAATAATATTAGAATGGAGGAATTCGTAACGGCCATCGTTTCTTCGCAAAAAAAAGAATTAGTAAAAAGTGAAGTAGTGAAGAACAAGTGTGAATGAGAATTGTTTAAATACATATACGAGTATAAATCATAATAAATATAATCAGCAAATATAAACGTAAGTACCATAAAAGTAATTTGCGTACATAATTATATATAAATCCCATATTAATTTACAGCGAAAATGCCGAAAACAGCAATGTGGAAAAAGTGCATTGTGGGCTGCAGCGAGGGAAATGCAGTATTTAGATTTCCCAACGAGGGATCGGATCTCGAACGGTAAGTAATTTTAATAGACTATAAATAGTGCAAAAAGTGATATAGTGCAATAAATAATAAAAATCCGGTGTTACAATATTTTTAAAAAACAGAAGAAGTGTAATATAATTATCGACACATTTCGATATTTAATTTCTTAAATATATAAATGTAACGTTAATACGGATTCGTTTAAATATTTACAATGTAAATTTGATAGTACTATTTAAATAATATTTAATTATATAATTTAAATAATTAAATTGAATTAAGTCGGAAAAAAAGTGTAAGAAAAAGTTTCGATAAATTTCGATATTTTGAAATTTAATTTTTTAAATAATTAAATGTAACGAATATACCGGTTAATTTGAATAGATAAGTTTATATGTTTGGTATTTTTGCACTATATGTAATATATGTAGTTATTTTATGTTTTTATATTCCTTCTTTTTCCTTTAAATAGGCGTAAATGTTGGCTCAACCGTTTAGGTGTTTCCGATGAAATATATAAATTTAAAAGTTGTGCCTACATTTAACGTCCCAAATTCTGATGTAAAAAATACAATTTTATTGGGTTTTGAAGATTTTGCTCCCCAAGTTGAAGAAGCTGTCTCAAATGCACAAAATGCATCGAGGCAGCTTTTTCCAATTATTGAAAGTGATACTGAAGATGAAATTTTAGAGCCTCTTCCATTTTTTAAGGAGGATATATCTCTTAATTTTGATAAGGCCGCGCAAACAGGTAGGGGTCTGACAGCAGGTACGGAAAGGAAGAAGAAATTGAGGGAAAAGAATAGGGTTTTGAAAATAAAGTTAGATCAAAAAGAGCAGGAAAATAGAAGTTTAAAGGCCCAGTTAGTTGAAATGGCCGCAGAGTTAGAAAGATGTAGGGAACAGCTAAGGAATAGCTCATTTAGGGAACAGTCAGACCCTCTTTCTTTAGTTTGTAGTAAAGTTCCTCCTCAGTTAGGTGCTTGCATTAGGAGTAGTTTTATAAATAGTAATCGCCGTACCCATGGTCGGCGATATGACAATTTTTTGAAAACGATAGCTTTGGGTGTATTTTTTCTATCGCCAGTTGCTTATCGGCACTTAAAGCACCAATTAGATTTTCCATCCGAAAGTACTTTGGACAACTTTGTTACAGACTGGCCCCGTTTCCCAGGTTGCACCCAAAGTAGCATAAAATCGTTAGGGATTAGGAGTAGGGGATTCACTTTCGAACAAAAGTTCGTGTCGGTTTCATGTGATGAAATGTCACTGAAATGTCATTTGCAGTATGATAGGAAATTCGATAGGGTGATAGGTATTGAGGATTATGGCGATGAAAATCGAACTTCTAGATTAGCAACTACTGCAATGACTATAATGGTGCACGGTATAGGTGGAGAGCCTTGGTCCCACCCATTGGCTTATTTTTTCGTAAAAGGTTCCTGCAAAGGGGATGTCCTCAAGAAATACATTCTTGAAGCCATTACCCAACTGCAACATATAGGACTAATTCCTTGCCATTTTGTTTGCGACCAGGGCACCAATTTTCAGAATTTCTCTAATTTGTTAGGTGTTTCAGCGTCACGGCCTTTTTTAATGTTAATGGTAAGGAAGTGTATTTTTTTTACGAAAGCCCCCATTTGATAAAAAAGTAGTCGTAACTGTTTACAAAATTTAAAAAATACGGTTTTCTTTAAAAATAGACGGGTAAGTTGGTCGGATATTGTTAATTTTTATGAAACCGACTCTAAGTCGAGTTATCGGTGTGCGCATAAATTAACCGATGCTCATATTTATCCAAATACCTTCCAAAAAATGAAGGTTAAATTCGCGTCTCAAGTATTGAGTAATACGGTCGCTTCTGGTACTATGTTGTCCCTATATAGCTCGAGAGCCTTAAGCTCGAATAGTAGGAGCTTTATTAATACCGCGGAATTCGTTTCGTTTTTTAATAAATTATTTGATATTTTAAATAGCAGTTTCGTTGAGGCTGTTGTACCCACTAAAAAAGTGTTTGTAGGTTCCCCTGAACAATTAGACTTTTTAAATGAGGCAGAACAAGTTTTAAAAACTATTCGGGTCGTAGACGAATTAGAAAGCAACACAACCAATAATTTTAGTTTTATATAGGGGTGGGTGTTAAATATTAAGAGTTTAAGACGATTGTGGCGATTTTTGTCACACTCAGGTTTTCCGTACTTGAAGACGAGACGACTATGTCAGGACAGTTTAGAACATTTTTTTGGGCAGATTCGAAGCAGAGGAGGTACTAGAGTAACGCCCTATATGTTCTCTAGTTTGTTTAGGAAATCGTGGGGCTTACGTTACGTAAACGTCGTAACAAAAGGAAGCTGTGAGCTGCCTTTAGAACCTGATGCTACAGCAATTTCGGAACATAGTAATAATGTTCTACGTAATGTGTGTAATTATTCACTATTGAATGACCTTTCTTGGCAGGATTTTCGAGGTCTACCACGGCCTGAACACTCCCTCGTTAGATCAATAACATTAGATAGTAGTTTAGAAATTAATTTTTTGAAAGAAAATGCATTTAGCTACTTTTGCGGCTATTTTTATTTAAAAATTTTCAAACTGCACACATGTTCCCTGCCTTTACCATATTTAGGAGATGAAATTCCTTCGGACGAATTCATCTTCATGCATCAAAATCAAATAGACAAATGCAATTTAGTGAAGCCGCCTGAGGATTTTATTGCATTTGTAAACATTTTGGAAACCAGATTTTTAGAAGAATTCGACAGTAATTGTCATAAAATAGGAATAGGAGATATTCTTTTTAATAAAATGAAAGATGTTAGGCCCTTTTTGTGTTGTGATAATTGTGACCCAAAAATAGTTATAGCCCTTTTTATTAGAATTAGAATATATTTCTTAACTAAATTTTGAAATAAAGACCTTTCTGTCCCTAATTTTAAAAATAAAATTTTGTGTGTTTCACACCTATAGGTTTAAATTTTTTTTTTTATTTTTTAGTGGTTACAATATGCGAACTCAAACTTACGATAGAATATAAAAAAGTAAAAATTTTTTAAACAGGTAGGATTAAGAGGCTCTAAAATTAGAAAGCAATTTTTTAACAAAAATTAGAATTTGGGATTTAAATGTAGGCATTTGTATATACATATGTATATATGTTATTTGTTATTATGCTGTGATATTTTTATATATTTTTTTACATGAATTGTTATTGTTTTGTTTTTGTCGTTATATGTATTCATTTATCGTTTTGTTTTTTTCGTTATATAATGAATTGTTATCGTTTTGTTTTTTTATGTAAATAAATTTTTAATGGGTGATATAGGCCTAAAGGGGAACCGAGCACCCAAAACTAACGCGCCGTTTTGCATACCTCCTGGGTGGTGTGGAAAGTGCAATTGGGCATTTTAATTTAAATGCCCAAAAATTCTTATTTCGTTCGATCTGGCCACAATTGAAAATGTTATAAAAAACGCTTATTTTGAGGCGCTCTCACACTGGAATAAGTTGGGCATCCCATTATTCCTGATGTATGCCAAGTTCCATTAAGATATCTCAGTTTTTACTCAAGTTACATCTTGCAAGGACGGACGGACAGGCAGACAGTCACTCGGATTTCACCTCGTCTCATCATCCGGATCATTTATATACACTCAGTCCTTTTTTTACGCGATCCCTTTTTACGCTATTATCATTATTGCGTCAGCCGTTGATTGTGTTGTGATTGGTTGTTTGCATGTCGTCTCTTCAAGAAGTACCGTTTTAGCGGGGCGACAGCGTGGCGTCGCTATCGTCGAGTGTGGTTCGGTGGTAAGCACAAAAGGAAGAAAACGACGTTTCAAAAAGAATTGAGTCTCTGCATGTTAAGATATAAAGAACTCTCTGCATGTTAAGATATAAAGAACTACATCGGAATTTATTGGGTCCAAAAAGAAGCATTCAAACAAAATTAAACTCAGTCGGAGATGCTAAGTCAATCAGAACATCAATCCATAGTTCTTACTATTGATTCTGATACAAATTCTAGTGATATCAGTGCCGGCGATCAAAATAAGCGGCTAAGAATAATTTCCACTACGGATAATGACAGTGATTAAACAGCATTGAACGGTTTTTTCAATAAATCTGCCTATTTTCTATTTTCTTCTCTTTTATATATGGTTTTTGTTTTGTATTTTTTATTTTGTTATGAATGAATCAATCATAAGTCTGAAATTTGAAACTTATTGTATTGTTTTTGAATATTTTTTTGCGCGTATATTTTGTTATACGCGATATTTTTTATATTCGGAACCAATTCGTCAGTTAATATTGGAAAACTAACCATTTTTACGCGATTTATTTTTACGCGATTAGTGGCAGAACCAATAATCGAGTAAAAAAAGGACTGAGTGTACATATAAGTTAACACCAGAAATGTTACAAACAAACCAATAACTGCCGACGCCAACATCCGCCATGCGCCGCAAGTCAGCAGAAACAAACAAGTGGGAACAACATCCGCTATGCGCCGCATAAGGGAACGTGCTAACGCAAGTAGATTTAGGCAATATTAAGAATATATTTAATTGTAAATTAAGTTTAGTTGTTATTTGGATTTTAAACAATAAAGGTCAATTTGACCACAAAAAATATTTTTTTACGACTTTGTAACTAATAAGTCGTTAATTGGCGCCCGAGCCTAAAGGCAGCTGAATTTAAATTCCTTACCCACGCTTGAGGAAGGAAGGTGAGCACTTGGAGCAAGACGGTAATCCAGTAGTATCCAGAAGGAAAAAAGGACCAAATCATCATTGCCAGCCACCATGAAGCTGATCATAATGTAAGAAATAGGTTAAGATTGTGAAAAATTGTAGAAACCAAAATAAGTTAAAAGAATTCAAAAGTTTAAAAGAGTGAATATATGTGTATGTATTTCCATTTAATATCCTTCAAAACAAAAATTGTTTTAAAATTGTGAAAGTTTTTAAAAGAATCAAGTGAATTGTTATACAAAAAGGAAATATATTTTTCTCTTCCTCTCACGAAAATTAGTAAAAATTAAGTTTATATTAAGCAAATTTAACAATAATACAAAATCGTTCATAATATAAACAAATCAAATAAAATAAGGCTTGTACAGCCTATAAAAAAAATATTTTTAATATAAAAATAACATTAATTATCTCTGCGATTCCGTAGCCAACTCAGGAGTTGACCGGACCCTCTAGAGTATAAATCAAGTAATACAAGGCTTGTAATAAATCAAATAAAATAAGGCTTGTACAGCCTATAAAAAAATATTTTTAAATATAAAAATAACATTAATTATCTCTGCGATTCCGTAGCCAACTCAGGAGTTGACCGGACCCTCTAGAGTATAAATAACCCGTTCCTAGAAAGGATAACATAAATTTTCTGTAACATAATCATAAAGGACCTCTCCAAAAATGGCTAACCCAAACAACCTGATTAGGCCATCATTGCTAGGGAATGCTGCTCCCACTGCTACAGCAGGACCTTCGGCTCCGGCTAACCAAATTTCGCCAGAATTGGCAAACATAATTAAAACTATGGTAGCCCAAGCCCTAGAAACGAATGGACCCAACTTAGTTCAAAGTGTTCTTAATAACGCAACAAATCCCATAGTAACCGATCAGACAATAGACGTACAATTTCAGAATAACATGAGCGAGATGGATAAAATACCAGATGTAGTACGCTCATTACGAGAATTTTCAGGAAACTCTTCAGAGTTTAGCTCCTGGAGAAAAAGCGTAGAACGCATTTTGAGGATATACGAACCCTCAAAAGGCACTCCGCGCTATTTCGGTATTTTAAATGTAATACGAAACAAAATAATCGGAAAGGCAGATATTGCACTAGAGTCCTATAACACACCATTGGACTGGACAGCAATCTCTCGCTGTTTAACTACTCATTACGCCGACAAACGGGACATAGGTACGCTAGAATACCAAATGACTTGCCTCATACAAGGTAGACTGACAGTGAACGAATTCTACCAAAAGGTATACGCACATTTATCACTCATATTAAACAAAATAGGCTGCATGGAAGTTGGAGAAGAAGCAGTACAGTTGTTGACAGAAAATTATCGTTCAAAGGCCCTCGATACTTTTGTCAGAGGACTTTCAGGCGATCTACCTAGGCTTCTCGGTATTAAAGAACCAAAGAGCTTACCTGAAGCCCTACACCTATGCCTAAAGCTCGAAAACCAGAATTTTAGAGCCTACCACGCAAATAATCAATTTTTTAACGCGCCGTCAACATCTCGACAACAAGGCTTTACCCAACAAAATTCACGACAACATTTTGCCCAACCAAGATTCTCCCAACCACAAAACCAACAAATTTCACAGACAAAATTCCATCCTGAACTAGCTTATCTACCGCAACCTTTGACAAATCCTAACCCATACAACTATCAACGCACACAACAAAATTATTACCCACCTAATATCCAGAATTCTATAAACCAGAACCCAAATCAATTTAACCAGCAATATAACCAACAAACCAATACTCCACCAAGACCTCCTAAACCACCTCAACCCATGGACGTAGACGTGAGCCTGCGGACAAACGCGATTAATTATGCAAACAGGCCAAACCCTAAAATTATTGGTAAGCGACCTGTAAGTGCATCCAATAAAAATGAAATTCAACCAAAAGTGCAAAGAAACTTTCACTTGAATTCAACCCCAGATCCATATAATGAACAGAATTACCAAGATAATCAGTACAATTACGACTATCAGGACAACGAATATAATCACGACTATAACTCAACACAGGACGATGGAAATGAACACTCTTTAGACCTGACAGACGTACATTTTTTAGATTAAACAGCTCTTCGTTGCCATATTTCAGATGCAAAACGAAGAGCGGACAAATCTTAAAAATATTGGTTGATACTGGTTCCAACAAGAACTATATTCAATCAAGTTTAGTAAAAAATCCCAAAGAAAATGATAACCCTTTTTATGCAAATTCCGTAGGTGGTAAAATAAAAATTACGCACCACGCACTTCTAAATCTTTTCAATATCAAAGAATGCAATTTAAAATTTTTCCTACTACCAACTCTCACCACTTTTCATGCCATACTAGGAAACGATAGTTTAAAACAACTTTCAGCAATTATCCACACTAAAGATAATTTTATGGTCGTAGCAAACAAACATAAAATCCAACTCCAACAATACACAGCACAGGATGTAAACTCAATACAAATACGTGACGAACATATGAATGAATTAGAAAAAATCGAAATTATACGACTTGTACAGAAACACCGGAATTTATTTTCAGACCCGAATGAGAAATTGACGTATACAACAAAAGTAGTAGCCGATATACGTACAAATTCAGATACACCCATTTATTCCAAATCATATCCATATCCTATTAGTCTTAAACAGGAAGTAGAGAAACAAATAAATAAATTATTAGAAGACGGCATCATCAGACAATCACGATCACCATACAATTCCCCAGTATGGGTCGTCCCGAAGAAAGACGACGCATCAGGTGAAAAAAAATTCAGACTGGTAATCGACTACAGGAAACTGAATACGGTTACAATTGCAGACAGGTACCCGATACCAGAGATAAATGAGGTACTGTCCCAACTAGGAGAAAACCGAGTATTTTCAGTAATCGATTTAAAAAGTGGCTTCCATCAAATTCCTCTTAAGGAATCTGACGTGGAAAAGACAGCTTTTTCAGTGAACAACGGAAAATATGAGTTCACCAGACTTCCCTTTGGCTTGAAGAACGCCCCTGCCATTTTCCAACGGACGTTAGACGATATTCTACGACAACACATAGGCAAAATATGTTATGTATATATAGACGACATAATAATATTTAGCAAAGATGAAGAAACACATTCCCAAAACATAGACACAATTTTCGATACTTTAAATAATGCTAACATGAAAGTACAAATCGATAAATGCGAATTTTTCAAAAAACAGGTCGAGTTCCTAGGATTTGTAGTTTCCTCCGATGGAATCTCTACAAACCCATCAAAAGTACAATCAATAGTAAATTTTCCTTACCCTCTTACTCTCAAAGACTTGCGATCTTTCCTAGGCTTATCCGGATATTATAGAAGATTTATCAGGGATTATGCCAAGCTCGCAAAGCCACTCACATCCTTACTTCGAGGCGAAGAAGGCAGGATGTCAAAAAAATATCTCAAAGAAAACTCACATACATCTGAATGACGAAGCTAAGGCAGCGTTTAATAAAATCAAGGCTGCTTTGACTTCAAAAGACGTCATTTTACAATACCCTGACTACAAAAAAGAATTTGAACTAACTACAGATGCTTCCAAATACGCAATAGGCGCTGTTTTGGAACAAAATGGTAAACCTATAACATTCATTTCAAGGACATTGAGCAAAACCGAGGAGAATTATGCAGTAAACGAAAAGGAAATGCTTGCCATAATTTGGGCACTAAATTCCTTTAGAAATTATCTGTATGGCACGGCAAAAGTAGTAATCCATACGGATCATCAACCTCTCACGTACGCTCTGAGCAACAAAAATAACAATTCAAAGTTAAAGCGCTGGAAAGGAATACTCGAGGAATATAATTATGAAGTTAAATATAAACCCGGAAAATCCAATGTGGTAGCAGATACACTATCCAGACCTTTCGAAATAAATTCCTTATCAGTTGCCACACATTCAGATGACAGTTCATCTCACAATCTAATTCCAGCTGTAGAAGTACCCATAAATGTTTTCAAAAACCAACTTTGGATCTCTTTAGGAGACGAAGATGGTTACCTATTCAAAATACCATTTCCTACATACCATAGACATGTAATAATTAAACAAACATTTTCCTCAGAAAACCTAATTTCACTTCTTAAACGTTACTTAAACCCTTCGGTGATAAATGGCATATTTACTTCCGAAGAAATAATGGGAAAAATACAAGAAATATACCCACTCCATTTCTGTAATTATAAAATCCGATATACCCAAACAAAGGTAGAAGACATACCAAACGAGAACACACAAACTGAAGAGTTACTGAAAGAACACAAACGAGCGCACAGAAATAGGGAAGAAAGTAAAAAACAACTCATACAAAAGTTGTACTTTCCTAAGATGAGAGCAAAAATAGCAAATATAATAAAGCAATGCAAAATTTGTAAAGAGAACAAATACGACCGCCATCCTAATAAACCACAACTACACGAAACCCCAATTCCCGAATATCCTGGTGAAATAGTCCATATAGATATATTCAATACAGAAAAAAAACTGGTACTCACTGCAGTGGATAAATTCTCGAAATATGCCCAAGTTAGGATAATAGAATCAAAAGCAATAGAAGATATCGGGGAACCATTGCGACAAATACTTTTCGCTTTCGGTGTACCCAAAACAATAGTCATAGACAACGAGAAATCTCTAAATTCATCTTCAATACAATTTATGGTCGAAGATCAACTTGGTATTAGAATTTTTAAAACACCCCCTTACGCGAGCAAAGTTAACGGACAGGTAGAAAGATTTCATTCTACCCTATCTGAAATTATGCGTTGTCTTCAAACTGAACATACCCATCGCTCCTTTCAGGAACTCCTTGACCGTTGCACATACGAGTATAACTACTCCATACACTCTGCTACAGGGAAACGACCAATAGAAACATTTTTTGGTAGACGCATTTCAATAGACCCAGAGCAATACGAGAAAGCAAGACAAGAAAATATCATAACTATTCAGAAAAGACAAGCAAAAGATTTAGAATTTCACAATAAAACACGAAAGCCAACGAAAACCTACTCTCCTGGGGAAATAATATATGTTAGAATAAACAAACGATTAGGATCTAAGCTCACAGCTAGATATAAAAAAGAAGTTGTGAAAGAGGATAAATCCAGTGTAGTAATCACGGAGAAAGGAAGAACGGTACACAAAAGCAACATTAAAACCTAGTTATATTACCCCTTCTTTTTTTCCTTTTTTTTCCTCTTACAGATTTTTCGTAAATCTGGTGTACGCAGACTTCCAAATAATAGACTACACCAACTCGCAGTTAGCAACATTTAACACAGGACTAACTAAAATTCAAACAGGAACGTACAGATTAATTCATAAAGTCGACCTGGATGCATGCCAGAAAACATTGAATGAAATAAGCAGCATCATTAAGATAAAGATCACTGAAGAAAATCTCCTTCTTCCTATTCTCATTAACGGACTAAACTTGACACAGACTTATTTAAACAGACTTAAACCAAGGAGATTTAAAAAATCAATAGATGCACTAGGGACAGTCTGGAAATGGATCGCTGGAAATCCCGACCACGACGACCTAGTAATTCTAGAAAATGAACTTAACAATATAATAGAAAATAACAATAAACAAGTAATAATTAACAAAGTAATTTTTGACAGAATTAACAATATCACCACAATATCAAATAAAATAATAAAATCTTTACAAACGAACGAAGAAATACAACACCATTTGGCTCTTGAAATAAAATATAAATTAAAAATTATTAAAGAGGAAATAATTAATATAGATTACGCAATGCATTGGGCAAAGGCCGGCATCGTAAATTCATACATTTTGTCAAATGATGAACTTAGATTAATAAAATCTGTATTTGAAAATAATAATTTTACATTAAATAATATGGAAGACTCACTAGAGCTAGCGAATATAAAAGTCGCCTCAAACAATACAATGTTACTTTATATAGTCGGAATACCCGTAACAAATGAGGATATTTGCGACTCAATTTTGATAAAACCAAAAAAAATAAGAAAAATATTAATAAAATCCCCTATGAGGATATAGTTACTTGTAATAATGACAAAGTTTTTGGCGTTAAGAATAAATGTAAGGAACATAATAATATAAGAATTTGTAGCCGTAGGAATTTAATAGATATTAGTAACACTACTTGCGTCCCTCGACTACTTCGAAGCGAACACGCGGAATGCACTATAATAAACAATCAGCACATCCCATCAGTAGAGAATATCTCACCTGGCATCATACTACTAAATCAGTACAATGGCACAATAGAGATCGACAACCAAAAGATAAATCTTACTGGATCGTACGCAGTACAATATCACAATTCTACAGTTAGCATTGACGAACAAAAATATACCTTTAGCGAAACGTTAAGCACCAAACCACTACCTGCAATCCTGCAACCAAATCTCCCTTCAAATAGGGAAGAAGAAATCCTAAGTTTGGAAATGTTGAAAGAACTCCACATGAACAACACTAAACACCTAAAAGCACTACATATAACCCACAGAGCAGCTTTAATCACGAATTTATCTCTTTCAATCATCAGTCTGATATTCGTAGCGGTAATAGTCATCGCATTAGTTCTAAGAGAACTTTTGAAAAGCAAACTGGTAGAACGGTCAAGTTATAACGTAAACGTAAACGTGAATGACCCTAAAGAGTTCACAACATCCGAAACACCACAGTTAACAGAGTCAATAACGCTAGTAAGTCAAATGCAGTAACCCAGTAGAACAAACGGGGACGTTTGTTTTTAGGGGTGGAGGAGTTAACACCAGAAATGTTACAAACAAACTAATAACTACCGACGCCAACATCCGCCATGCGCCGCAAGTCAGCAGAAACAAACAAGTGGGAACAACATCCGCTATGCGCCGCATAAGCGAACGTGCTAACGCAAGTAGATTTAGGCAATATTAAGAATATGTTTAATTGTAAATTAAGTTTAGTTGTTATTTGGATTTTAAACAATAAAGGTCAATTTGACCACAAAAAATATTTTTTTACGACTTTGTAACTAATAAGTCGTTAATTTATATATAAATTTATATTTAGCTCGATTAGTTTTAGGTGATACATGCAACCGTTAGGTGAACAAAACTATTATACTCTGTAGCAACATATTTCAAGAGTATAAATATGTGTATTATGCTTTGTGATTGGTGCTGTTCTGTGTAGATGGGGTGAAAGAAAACCTCGCATCACTTGCAAGATCAAGTCATACGTAAATGATTTTAGGAACGTAATCCATCTTTCTATGTCTCAGTACACACCTCAAACTATTATAATTAAAACACCATTGGCGCAAGTAAGCCTTAACCATTTCAATAACATATTATAAAACATAAAACCACCACGTAATATTATCTTCTATGTTGCCAAATCAAAACAAGAAGTGACAGATTGCTGAATTTAATAATAGCATAATCGAAATTCGAACATACGTTTTTCCTTACACGAAATCCGTGATATGGATTTTCGGTTCAAAAATAAAAAATTAATGGGATTGGTTTATTAACAAAAATTTGAATAAGGCTGTTTACATAATTGAATCATGTATAAACAAGAGAAATGTTTGACAATCGCTAAACCTTGTGTGAATCTTAAATTAACCTTTCCTAGTAAATCACGGCTACCGAAACTCCAATATATTCTAGGAATAATTGCGGAAACTAACACATACACATCGTGCAATTCATAAGTCCTTTGCATAACCCTGCCAGCCACGATTAACCACTTTTCTCAAATATTTCAATACATTTACACATTTTTTCTCTATGTACTAGCAATAACGCACATGTTCGGGTTATTTTTTTGTTTACCTAGATGTGATGAAAAAAAGTTATCTCATTTCTTAATATATTTGAATGAGTGCGAATGAGAAAACATAATTGTCAATAGTGCCAAAAGAAAATTCCAAAAAGGGTAATAAAAAACGATTGAAAAACTCATGTCATTCGCGCTGGTACAACAAGAAGGTAAGTAAGTGAATTTTATGTGATTTTTTTTAATGATTTGCAAATACTTACTTCATTTGTTTTTATAGCATTGGAAATCAGGAAAACAGAATTGGAAATAGCAGCAGCAGCAAATAAAAATTGTTAAGTATGTAAGCATCTAGAAATAAGTGGGTGTTGTCTGAAATTGGCGTGCGCAGTCCAATATAATTTAAATTTAAAAGTAGTAATCAAAAAATGCAACCCTGCATCAGCTGATGATTAGGGTAATTAGAGCAGTTCAGCTATATTTTTTAAATAATTTATATAACACTGCTGAATGAGCGCAACAGAGATGTATACGTATGATCACATGTACGTGTGAAGGGAAAAGTGGTTAGAATCTTCACGCGGCCTATGCCGAGCTCACCACTGCTTTTGAGGGTTTCAAAACCTACTGTTTCACTAGTTTTTTCACCATATTTTATTATTGGCTCTTAAGAAACTTAGAAAATGTAACATATAAAATATAAAGAATTTATTATTGATGTACATATGTATATTAAAAAATACAGAACACAAATTTGAGGATTGCGCTGCCACATTTTATTTTGAAAATTGTAACAAAATATGCGTTGCTTTCGTTATGTGTTCTGTGCAAAAACTAAAATGTGCTAACAGAAAGCATTTTAGAACTATTGCCGTACTTTCGATATTTTTAAGAAATAAAACGTTGTCTATATACGTACTAATATTAAAGATTACGATTGATAATTCGGGTGGTGGAGCACGGTGCTCGCTCGTTCCAATGATGTGGTTGGCCGTGGGGAAACGGTCGGCGCAATTTATTCCACAGAAATATTAAATAAAACAAAGGGTTTCATATAATAAATGTATTTAAATATAATATAATTGGAAACACACTTACCACGTCTGTATAGCTGAACGGTCGCAAAAGGAGAGAGCGCGCGCAACTTTTTTAGTTAGTGTTTAGTTGCGCGCGAATTGAAACTTCGAAAAAGAAGAAAAGAAATGATTGCTCTGCCGATACAGACGTGGCAAAAGAAATTGGGCGGGGGCGGCGTCAACATTCTCCCCGCCTTGCAGTATTACTGCAAATGCAGTTTACAATAAATTACTTAAAGCTAACTTAACTAACTGGCTCCTGCACTTCCTCTTCCACGTCTTCTTTGCAGATGGGGTGGCCGACAAGACGAATCGAGTCTGGTTCGGTCCGAGAAATGCCGCTGAGATGAATCGAGTCTCAGTCGGTCATTACCATGCCGCCAATTTGCATAGAAGTCACCACCTCCCGAGGTCGGCGAGACGACTCGAGTCTAACTCGATCCTGGGTAAGTGGTAACTGTGAGAGGCGTTGGCAGCCAGTGCACTTTATTGTGCCGATATTATACGACACCGGATATTATAGATCCCAGTGTCGTATTTTGGGCGATGAGTTGGCCCACTGCCGCTCATTGTAACTCTGGCAACATGAGCCGGTAGTAAACGTCCACTCCCAAAATTACATCGACTGGCGCTGCCCTGTTGGAATGGTCGTATAAAGTTTCTATATTGGCGTCGGCGTTATGAACCTGGTTGCAGTTCGAACTCTTATTAAAGCGGTTGGTGACAGCGCAATTCTTTGCTGCCAAGGTAGTGTTGCGTGTATCTGCTTGACGACGAACGTCTCGTCCACGCCTTCACTTCGGATGGGGTGGCCGACGAGACGAATCGAGTCTGGTTCGGTCCGGACAATGTCGCTGAGACGATTCGAGTCTCAGTCGATCGTTGCCATGCCGCCAATCCGAAAGGAAGTTACCAGCACGCCGAAGTCGGCGAGACGACTCGAGTCTGACTCGATCTTGGGCGTGTAGTATGCGGGAGAGGCCTCGTTGGTCAGAGCTTTGCGTGACTGATGGCGTCAGTTCACACGGTTGAGAGAGGTCCGAATACGTCGTGCCGATTGTCAATGAATTCTCTTCCATTTCTATTGTTGTGCGGGTGGCGCTCCGGCTGAAGCCGACATGCGTTCGACTTTAGATTGTGGCGATGCTTCTTTTTCAGTCATCTCGTATTTTTTTGCAGCTGGGACCTGCTGTGCGTTATTTGTGCATTGTGTGACAATTGTATCTTGTCATCTGTGGTGGTCGTACTTTTTTTGCTCGACGACGCTGTGGATTGTGCATGTGTTTGTGATTGGGGTTTCTCCTGTTTCACCGGTGGTTTTTTCTGTTTTTTTTTGAGCAATTGCATGAGTTTGTCCTTGACATCGAGTCGTATCTCATCGGGCACACGTTTGATCTCCGCGTAGAGTGAGAGCAAGAAGAGCTTGTCGGGATCACGATTCTTCCGATTTTTTGCTTTTGCAGATTCTCGTTGCGTTGCGGCTGCGGCATGTTGCTGGTTGCGCAACAAATGCGAGTGCAGGCCGCCGTGGAATGCCTGCAGGTGTGGCATCGAATTGCGTTGTTGCGACGGACTACTGCCGGGTGCTCGAACTGCGCCACCATGTGTATCGGTGTGATTCGATGAGCCGGGCGCATCATTTGTTCTGCCATCGTTGCTGGCATGATCCTGTTGTTGCTGCTGCTGCTGATGTTGTTGCTGTTGTAAAAATATAAAATTAGTATTATTTTTCCTACAAAATTGAGTTTTTGTTTGTTGTTGACTTATCGTTGAATTTTGTCTGTCGCCTTTACCATTTATTTTTGTTTCTTCGGAGGGAACGGACCCTGTTAAAATCCAACCGAACACCGTACGTTGTGCAGCGATGGATCCGAAAATTTTCGATTTTACCCCATTTAGTATAATTTTCGAGTAAAGATCTGCTCCGATCAACAAGTCAACCTTTTGACTTGTATAGAAATTATTATCCGCTAAGGGGATATTGGGTAACCTTTTGACAATTGAAGAGTTAATTGATCTGGATGGAAGTAGTCCAGTCAATTTTGGCAGTACCAACGCTTCCGCTTCTAGTTTAAAACCTTTGTTACGGGGCGAGCCAATTGTGATCGAGCATACCGATTGAACTCGTCCTGATACGGTATTATTCAATCCTGAAACTCGCGCGCTGATCTTTTTGCTTGTCAGATTTAAGCGTTTCTGAAGACTGTTGCTTACGAAGGTGGCTTCAGATCCTGAATCAATCAGGGCTCTGACAGTGAAGGTGCTCTCGTTGTGACATACGGTCACCATGGCTGTACCTAAGAGCATGCTTCGACTGGTAGGCACATTTGAAATATTGGCCTTAATAGAGGCCACATGAGATTTAGTAGAAATCTCAGTAGGGTTTGTGCTGTCGGACATCTGAGCTATTTCCTCACTCTGATCCCGGTGAATCATGGAGTGATGTCTCTGTTTACATTTATTACAATTAAACATACTTTTGCAATTTTTGACTTCATGTGAGTCCGATAAACAATTTAAGCAGACGTGAAGTTTTCTGACAGCATTTAATCGTGCATTAGGCTGCATCTCAATGAATCTTTGACAAGTTTTCAAAATGTGCGATTGAGATGAGCACAGTTTACATTTGATATTATTTGTCTTGGCGTGATGGGAATTGATGGGTTTGGATCCAATCCTTGACTGCAAGGTTGGTATCCGACCTTCACCATCAGCCGATTTAATCTTGGGTTGAGTACCCAAATCGCCTTTGAGGTTTGATACTCTCTCAAGCGTTTTAACCCGTTTGGTTAGAAATTTGTCTAGGTCAGCCCATTTTGGGATCTCTGAATCCGAATCCAGAGATTGTTCCCAAAGCGACAGTGTATAATCCGGGAGTCGGATAGAACACAAATACGTAAATATGGCATCCCAACTATCTACATTGATGCCATGTATTTGTAAAGCTGAAATGCAGCTATTAATCTCCCGCTGTAAATTTCTGAGTTCGGTCTCAGATTCTGTTGAAATGTGTGGGAGCTTGAACAATAAATTTAATTGTGTGTTAACAAGCACTCGCTTGTTTTCATACCTACACAACAAATTGTTCCAAGCCAATGCGAATCCGTCATTCGTCAATGGCGCTTTCGAAACGATATCTTTTGCCTCACCTCGCGTTTTTTGATTCAAATGGAATAACTTCTCGACTGGAGATAGCCTTGGGTTATTCCCATAAATGGCGGCAAATAAATCCCTAAATGAGGGCCATTGTAAGACATCGCCATGAAATATTTCTGTATCACATGGCGGTAAGTTGATGGTATACCTCACGGGTTCTACCGTTTGTTGTAACCGTTCAGGTTGAATCACCGTAGAATTCGAAGTAGGGCTTTGGTTGAAAGCCGTGAGGTTGTGCATGTGTTCGCCCATCAAGGCCGCGCAACACACATACGCGTGGTAACAGCTTGAATATTTAAGCTTAATGGCGTCAATTGAGCTTGTGTCGGAAGGATCCACCTTTGGCAAACACACCTTGTATTCTGACTTTACCTCTGCCCACAGAGATTTCAGTTCAGTTTGTTGTACTTCCAGAGAGTAGGCACTTTGGTTGTTTGCTGTTGGAGTAAAAGACTCCTCAAACTCTAGTAGAGCGTCTGCAGCAGTGATAAATGCTCTGATGGCTTCCATTGTGTTCGAAAAATGAACCGGAACTGCAAAAATGTTGCACAAAGTCGGATCTAAAACTTGAAATTAAAATTTAAAAAATATTTGCAAATATGTTGCAAAAGTTCAAAAGTTACAGAAGCACTCACGGACAAACTAAAAATTAAGTTGTTGAAAAGTAGTGCGTTGTTTCTTTGTGAAGCGTGAATTTTCGAAACAACAAAAAATTAATAAATTTCGTAAAGTATTTTTGCTTGCTGGGTAATCGGCCCAATGCACTTGCACGCCTAGTCCTTGACTATGTACACAAACAAAATTGCTTTGTGCTTAATTGCTTTATTAATATCCAAATATGTATAAATACAGATACAAATTCACAGGCACTTATTTGATTTACTATATCCACTATTCACTTTCACTTTTATCACTGGGTTATTTTCGAACTATTTCGATTTCACCACTATACTCTTTGTTTGTTGGGATGGCTGCTGTGCTGCCTTGCCTGCTTCTCTTTGCTGCTTTGCCTTCGCTGCTCTCCCTTTGCTGCTTGGTCTTTGGGTCTTCGCCTTTGCTGCTCTGACTTTGCAGTTTGCCTGTGCTGCTTGGCTTTCTCGCTGTCGCTCACTTCACTTTTTCTAAATTCTCACTTCACTTGTATTAATTTTGTGTTTGTTTTTTTCGTTTTTTTTTTTGCACTCGCAGAAAAAACTGCAACGGTAAGACTCTGCACCATACAGCAGGACGGGAATTATGAGTGATTATAGAGTTTGGTTTTTGTTTGTCGAGAGAGGACTTTGCTTCCAATTGCCTACTCAGTCCGAAGTAGCACCTGTTGGCAAGAGTTATCCTGCGTTGGATTTCTAGGTTGACATTGTTGGTGGTGTTTACGCTGGTTCCAAGATAGACGAAATTATCTACGACTTCAAAGTTATGACTGTCAACAGTGACGTGAGTGCCAAGTCGCGAATGCGACGACTGTTTGTTTGATGACAGGAGATACTTCGTCTTGCCCTCGTTCACTACCAGACCCATTTTCTGTGCTTCCTTGTCCAGCCTGGAGAAAGCAGAACTAACGGCGCGGCGCGGGTGTTGAGGCCGATGATATCAATATCATCGGCATACGCCAACAGCTGTACACTCTTATAGAAGATGGTACCTTTTCTATTTAGTTCTGCGGCTCGAACTTTTCTCCAAAAGCAGGTTGAAAAGTCGCACGATAGGGAATCGCCTTGTCTGAAACCTCGTTTGGTATCGAACGGCTCGGAGAGGTCCTTCCCGATCCTGACGGAGCTTTTGGTGTTACTCAACGTCAGTTTACACAGCCGTATTAGTTTTGCGGGGATACCAAATTCAGACATCGCGGCATAAAGGCAGCTCCTTTTCGTGCTGTCGAAAGCAGCTGAAATCGACGAAGAGGTGGTGTGTGTCGATTCTCCTTTCACGGGTCTTTTCCAAGATTTGGCGCATGGTGAATATCTGGTCGGTTGTTGATTTGCCAGGTCTGAAGCCACACTGATAAGGTCCAATCAGTTTGTTGACGGTGGGCTTTAATCTTTCACACAATACGCTCGATAGAACCTTATATGCGATGTTGAGGAGGCTAATCCCACGGTAGTTGGCGCAGATTGTGGGGTCTCCTTTTTATGGATTGGGCATAGCATACTTAAATTCCAATCGTTGGGCATGCTTTCGTCCGACCATATTTTACAAAGAAGCTGATGCATGCACCTTATCAGTTCTTCGCCGCCGTGTTTGAATAGCTCGGCCGGCAATCCGTCGGCCCCTGCCGCTTTGTTGTTCTTCAGGCGGGCAATTGCTATTCGAACTTCTTCATGGTCGGGTAATGGAACGTCTGCTCCATCGTCATCGATTGGGGAATCGGGTTCTCCTTCTCCTGGTGTTGTGCGTTCACTGCCATTCAGCAGGCTGGAGAAGTGTTCCCTCCATAATTTAAGTATGCTCTGGGCATCAGTGACTAGATCACCTTTGGGGGTTCTACAGGAATACGCTCCGGTCTTGAAACCTTCCGTAAGCCGCCTCATTTTTTCGTAGAATTTTCGAGCATTACCCCTGTCGGCCAGCTTATCAAGCTCTTCGTACTCACGCATTTCAGCCTCTTTCTTCTTCTGTCTACAAATGCGTCTCGCTTCCCTCTTCAACTCTCGGTATCTATCCCATCCCGCACGTGTAGTGGTCGATCGTAACGTTGCGAGGTAGGCAGCCTGTTTTCTCTCCGCTGCGACACGGCACTCCTCGTCGTACCAGCTGTTCTTTTGCACTTTCCGAAAACCAATGGTTTCGGTTGCAGCTGTACGTAAGGAGTTTGAAATGCCGTCCCACAGTTCCCTTATACCGAGTTGTTGACGAGTGCTCTCAGAGAGCAGGAGTGCAAGCCGAGTAGAAAATCGTTCGGCTGTCTGTTGTGATTGCAGCTTCTCGACGTCGAACCTTCCTTGTGTTTGGTGGCGCGCGTTTTTTGCTGCACAGAGGCGGGTGCGAATCTTAGCTGCAACAAGATAGTGGTCCGAGTCGATGTTAGGACCTCGGAGCGCACGCACATCTAAAACACTGGAGACGTGTCTTCCGTCTATCACAACATGATCGATCTGGTTGGTAGTTTTTCGATCCGGAGACAGCCAGGTAGCTTGATGAATCTTCTTATGCTGGAATCTAGTACTACAGATAACCATATTTCGGGCCCCGGCGAAGTCAATCAGCCTCAACCCATTTGGGGATGTTTCGTCGTGGAGGCTGAATTTACCGACCGTAGTGCCAAATATACCTTCTTTGCCCACCCTGGCGTTAAGTCACCAAGCACGATTTTGACATCGTGGCGGAGGCAGCGCGCATAAGCGCGCTCCAAGCGCTCATAGAAGGCATCTTTGGTCACATCGTCCTTCTCTTCCGTCGGGGCGTGGGCGCAAATCAGCGATATGTTGAAGAACCTCGCTTTGATGCGGATTGTGGCTAGACGTTCATTCACCGCAGTGAATGATAGTACTCGGCGACGGAGTCTCTCTCCCACCACGAATCCTACACCAAACTTGCGCTCCTTTATATGGCCACTGTAGTAAATGTCACAAGGACCTACTCGTCTCTGTCCTTGTCCCGTCCATCGCATTTCTTGGACGGCGGTGATGTCAGCCTTTGTCTTTACGAGGACATCAACCAGCTGGGCAGCGGCACCTTCCCAATTAAGGGACCGGACATTCCAGGTGCAAGCCCTCAATTCGTAGTCCTTATTTCGTTTGCCATGGTCGTCATCAAAAGGGGGGTCTCTCATCCGAGGCTGGTTGTAGCTCTTCACTGGGGGTGTTTTTTACGTGGCGGGTCCCAAACCCAGCGCACAACCCTTGTAGGGAATGTTTCGCCTTCTCACTTTAGCTCGCCTTCGAACGGATGTTCTTAGGCTACCCAGAGGATACTTGGTCAAGGACCGGAAGTAGTGAGCTGCTTGAGCCATGTGTAAAAGAATCGTTTCTGGCCACTCCCAAGTGAATGGCGATCAGAGAACTTTCCTCACTTGCGTGAACTTCTACACATGACTCCATCCTCCTGCCTTTTAGCTTGCAGAGCACAAATCCAAAATATGTTTGGCTGTAACTTGCGTGTTGCTAAATTGGGCAAATTATGCACTTTCACTTTAATAAAAAATCGACTTGTTACCTGTTATCCGGCTCGAAGGACCAATGATAATTCGGGTGGTGGAGCACGGTGCTCGCTCGTTCCAATGATGTGGTTGGCCGTGGGGAAACGGTCGGCGCAATTTATTCCACAGAAATATTAAATAAAACAAAGGGTTTCATATAATAAATGTATTTAAATATAATATAATTGGAAACACACTTACCACGTCTGTATAGCTGAGCGGTCGCAAAAGGAGAGAGCGCGCGCAACTTTTTTAGTTAGTGTTTAGTTGCGCGCGAATTGAAACTTCGAAAAAGAAGAAAAGAAATGATTGCTCTGCCGATACAGACGTGGCAAAAGAAATTGGGCGGGGGCGGCGTCAACAACGATATTATTACAAATTGAAGATGAAACTAATTATTTAAATAGTACGGAGAAAGAATTGATAAACATTTTATTAATTATATGAACATATGTATGTATAGAAATAGTGTTGAATTTTATTAATTGTTAATTGTTTAAAGAAACTCACTAAAAAATAAAATAAATCACTTAGGACTGTATAAATTATTTGTTTACGGAATAAAATGTATGGTAATTACTTACACATTTTGTATCTCCGAACCAGAATTGTAGTTATCTAAATCCAGTTATCCAGTTAGATAAAGAAAATATAAAAATATATGCAGGTAATTTAAGGCCAAGTCATACCTATGGGTGTGCATACATTGGGACAAAAAAGCACTCGACGGTAAGTACATAGGTTGTATTTCGGGCTCAATTAGCATTAGCTGTAACATTTTGATGGAGTAGACGTTGACCTTTTTGTTATTGCTATCACGTTTCACCTTCTCTTTCAAACCATTTTGTGTCTTCGATGAAGCTACTAATGTCCGATATGCTTTTTGTAGCCAACCATTCAAGGTTTGGTGCTTGATGGATTCCAAGTGTTCTGTGTCAGTTCTGCGATAGAGCTGGGCATTCACAGAGAAAGTGTGGTTGTAGGGCATGTTGTAGGGCATACCCATTTTGGACGTACATATGTTCTCCCTGGCCCTTTTATGGTAGCAGTTAGTCTGTATATGTATACTTTTCCTGAAACTGCTGCTTTATATATACTCTCTTAGTTCCTCAACAGAACTTCGCAGGCCCTTCTCTATACCCATTACTTCCGACTTGGAGATGCTAACTGAGTTCGGTAGACGGATAGAAAGAGAAATGTCCAGATCATCGGAATATACTCCCGTGGCTACTATACAGTCCTCTTTGAACCCGTCGGTATAGACTGAGATGGTATCTTCCTCCCCCATTTTGCCCCTTCTCCAATCTCGTATAGGACAGGCCCCACCTGGAAGTATCTTTTGAAATCCAGCATTGGGAGAATATAGTCTGATTTACATATATTATATAGTTCTTCTGATTCCAACCACCCAATTCTTTTATTCTTATTGCAGAACATGCTGCTATTTTGTGAAAATAGATTACTATGTGGTAGTTGATGCAGGATCACATTAAGTGCGTCAGTCAGACATGACTTGATTACGCCAGTAACACCTGCACATGCTGCTCTTCGTATTCCATTTAATTTTCTGATGTTGTATTGTTTCTTTTGCGCTGGCCACCATACCAGTGTTCCATGCATATGTAAGTATAGGTCTAATGACGGCCGTATACATCCACATGATTATACTAGTAGGTCATATAGTCTTTATTTATTATTTTTTTTATATTTATTTTCCATACGAGTTTGGAGTCGATCTCCACCCCCAAGTATTTATTAGTGGGGGACAGAGATGGTGTTATACCGTTTAGTACGGGAAGTTTAAACTGGGGGATTTTGGTTTTGTTAGTGACTAGCATAATTTTTTTATTAGGATTAACACCTAGTTCATTGTTCTTAGCCTATAGGTTTTACATGCGCAGAGCTCTTTCCATAATGACTGTTGAAAGAAACATGTATGATGCTTTTCCCCTCTACCGGTTATTTGGAGTAGTATTTCGTTCACCGCTACAACCCATAGTAGCGGGGAGAGGACCCCTTCTTGAGGAGTTCCTCTGCTCACATAACTTGTTGGTGTTGCAGCGCCGTTTGATGATATAATCTTCCTATTCTTAAGTATCGATTGTATTCATCTGCATACCATGTCGTTTAAGCCACCATGCGTCAAAGAATTAATGATCGTAATGATTGTAATTAAATTTTTCGGGCAAAAGATATTTAAAATATATTTTGCTTAGTTAGTAGGATTGTACTTCATTACTATGCCAAATTTGAGCGCGATCTGTCAACCAGTTTGTTTACAGTAGCTGCTTAAGACGGTACACCTCAGTAGTGAGTTGCAATTTTTACAGTGAATAAAAATATCGAACAAAATTTTTTTCTCAAATTTTATATTTCTAACCAAATTTCGTGTGCGGAATTATTACGAATGTTCGAAAAGGCTTTTAGTGATTCAAACACACGAGACTACGAGTGGTACAAAGGTGAAGAATATGGTACTTGAAAATCGTCGGGAAGTGCTAGAGAGATGGCAAGAGAGCTCGACATCTCTCGCGAGTCCGTTTGAATTATTTTGGTTAATATTTTGGGTATGAAATACAATTTTGCTCGACTCGTCCCGAAAAAGCTGACTTTTTTTCAAATAGGGTACGATAGTGGCCGAATTTAAAGCCAACAAGTAAGAAAGGGCTAAGTTCGGGTGCCACCGAACATATTATACTCTTCCAACTTGCCGGAATCAAAGCCAGGGTAATACCTTGCGAAAGATTTGTTAGAAAAACCAAAATCATTAACCATAGTCATTATACAAAATTAGCCGGATGTACAAAATTCCTGGTAATAGTTACATAGGGGCTATGTCAAGTTTTCGCCCAATTGTATCCATTTTAGGCACAATGATATACTGTTATGAGTAAAATAATTTTCATTGAAATACCTCAAATATCAGCCGATATATCCAGCATAAGGTCAACGGGAATTCCGCAAATCCTTTTATTAGGTATATGAGAGCTCAGGGAAGTATTGACCCAATCCCATCCGTTTTGGATACACAGAATTACTACAGCAGGAAAAGAATTCTGTTTGAATTACTATTGCATATCTCACACATTGACCGATATTTTCGAAAAAAAGTCAACTATTGCTACCGGGGTCGAAATATTCGTTCCCTGGCGGCTTGAACAGTTTTTATTGGATTTAAGCAATTTTTGTTCATAAGGTAGATCTCACTATATACATTAATCGCGCAAAGTTGTATCCCGTTATATTAAATGCTTCTCGATTTGTGTACTGGAAACTGAATGAATCAAGTGAATTTAAAATCGTGGTATATGCGAAGTAGGCGTGGTTGTTGTCAGATTTCTCCCACTTTCCCAATGTGACATAGAATGCCACGTTCCAAATTTTGTCGAAATCGGTCGGGTCCCGAGATATAGGATTTCATTGAAAAGGTGGCGGTGCCACGCCCATCGTCGAATTTTTACACCGCCCCCTAAATTTTTTATCCACAGGTGGCCCCTGCTACTGCGATCCCGTGTGCCAAATTACAGTTTTATATCTTAATTTCGTTCTTCGTTATGGCTTTTTATAAATTTTCGGTTAACGACGATTTGTGGGCATGACAGTGGTTCGATTACGCCCATCTACGAACTAGATTTTTTTTATACTAAGGAACCTGCATACCAAGTTTCATCAAAATATCTCAACTTTTACTCAAGTTACGCCTCCACCGACGGACGGACGAACAGTCAACCGGATTTTCTCCCAATCCATGAATAATAATTAAATTTTATTTATCAATACAATCATGCGTTTTGACATTTTGTTATCCTTTATACTGTTCTATTGAACGTAGTTTTGATATGTCAATAAATCTTCCCATTTCTACATCAACTGCCAAGCAAGTAGCACGTGACCACCATCGCATTACTACATTGGTGACCCCAGACAAAAAAAAAAAAATATTTTAATACATTTAAATTGCGAAAATTATCAAAACGAATAGCAACGTGGAACAGCTGCCGGCGATGCCTGAGGTTTACTTTTACTGGCTGGAATTTTGGTTTGAAGCCTCACGTGTTTACACTAATACACTCAAATTCAACATAGTATGTATGTACTTGCTAGCGTACCTTCGGCAAAGTTACTAGAGATGCGTACTCTTATTGAAGATACATCAGCTACGAACAAATTTAGCTACATTCGTCGTAGAATCATCGAAAATTTCGTAGAGAGTCAACAACGCCGTCTTCAATGTGTATTGAAAGAGCTTCCACTGGGTGACCGAAGGGTTAGCGATTTGTACAATTAAATTCGACGAACAGCAGGTACCACGCTCAGCGAGAGCACACTAAATGATATCTGTGTCAGGCTCTTGCCACCGTACGCGCAAGCAGCTATCATCGCCACTAGCGTTCCAATTAGCGACAAAATTAAAATCGCTGATTCTATCACAGAATGCTTATCACTGAAGGACGGTTGACAAATTTTTGAGGTTAGATCATAATCGAGTCGCAATCGCAGGGTGAATGAAGTGATATACGAAACGAAATTGCTGCTCTTTCGAAAACCGTAGGACAGCAAATGCGGAACGTTAAGTCCATCAGACCGCAGCGCAGTAGATCTACGTCACGTGGAAGACACGGCTAATATCACATCAAAGCCCGGCAAACACTCTGATAATCTGACAGGTAGTCGTCTTTGCTTTTACGACACTTCAGCGAAAATTAGTTTTTTAATAGATTCAGGAGCGGACATATCCGTCATACCGAGGTCGACGAAATTAGCCAGCGCACGTCCATTACCTTTGTCATTGTTTGCCGCAAATGGCTCTGCCGTACAAACAAACGGTGAAGTCATACTTAAGTTAAATTTAAACTTACGTCGTGAATATCTTTGGAAGTTCACAATCGCCGATGTCTCGCAGGATATACTTGGTGCGGATTTCTTAAGACATCTGGTGTGATCGTCGATTTACAAGGTCAACGTCTTGTAGAAAGAAAGACCCTAGTCAAAACGTCGTGTTTAGTAACACAACGTAGACACCCAACGAATATATTAACTATAAATTTTACGCAAACTTTTTCGGATATTTTAAAGGAATTCTCTGAGATCACATGTCCGTCACGACTTGGCATATATACGAACACGTAAGTAGTTCATCATATTTCAACTATTGACCCACCAGTATGCGCGCGACCACTACGCTTATCAATGGAGAAACTCGCAGCTGAACGTGCAGAATTTGAACTCCTGATTAATCTCGGTATTTGTCGTCCTTCGAATAGCAGCTGGGCCAGTCCTTTGCATTAAGTTCGCAAAGCTGACGGATCTTGGAGACCCTGTGGTGATCATAAGTGTTCGAATGCTAATACGTTTCCTGACCGCTACCCGATACCAATCCTTCAAGATTTTTCAACAATTCCAGCAGATAAAATGATATTTTCGAAAATAGATTTGCAGAAAGCTTTTCATCAGGTGACATTCACCCCGATGATATCTGTAAAACCGCCATTACGACGCCGTTTGGACTTTTTGAATTTACTCATATGACGTTCGTATTAAAAAAGGCTACGCAGACGTTCCAGTGTTTAATTAACGAAGTACTTCCTAGGATAGGCTTGGATTATACATTTGCGTATTTAAATGATGTTTGTATCAGTGATCTGCAGTGAATACTTGGCTTATGAATACACTCTCATATTCATGAATCACCCCCAATATTCACTCACACTTGCTCTCACTAAAAATATTATCTTCTCACAATCACATGGCTTGCTTGTGTAATAATGAGTGTGAATATGTCTCACAATCACTTATCGCTCACACTTGGCTTGGCTTGCTTCTCTGTATACAATTGTTTGAGCTATTCGTTGCTTACCATTAGATGAGTTGAAAGGCTCATGAATACATTCACTAATAAGTGGCTCATTGTTTATTCATGAATACATTCACAAATTCCGTGCCTATTCAAAATATATTTTATACCTACGCGGAGGGGTTTTAAAAGGAACGAAACGCGCGATTGTAGTGACGTCAAAACTGAAACTTCTTTGTTTATTATCCTTTTATTGAATTATTTTCTTAAGCTTTATCTTACATTCTAGAAATTGGAGAGCATAGGTAGATGAGTCCCTGAAGTTTATACCTACGCGGAGGGGTTCTAAAAGGAACGAGTGAGTCTATTGACTTCGTAAAAACTACAAAACTGAAACTTATTTGTTTCTTATCCTTTTATTCAATTATTTCTTAAGCCTAAATGCAAAGCTTTATCTTACATTTTAGAAAATGAAGAGCTTAGGTAGATGAGTCCCTGAAGTTTATACCTACGCGGAGGGGTTTTAAAAGGAACGGGTGAGTTTATTGACTTCGTAAAAACTACAAAACTGAAACTTCTTTGTTTCTTATCACAAATTCCATCTTCACCAATTACTTCAACATCAAATACGTCTTCACCTGCAAATGACCTGAACTTCTTTTTTCCAAATATTTCAAACATGGGCGCGCAGGAACGTATCGAATCATCTTCGATAGATCGATATTTTACAGAAAGAATACAATTTGATAACGACTTTGACGCAATTCAATGGTGGAAGCAACATAAAGCTAACTTTCCAAGCATATCAAAACTTGCACTTAAAATATTAACTATACCTGCAAGTAGTGCGGCGTCTGAACGTGTATTTTCCTTGGCAGGCAATTTAATAACTGATAAAAGAAATCGACTTGCACCCAAAACCGTAGATAAAATAATATTCCTGAATTCAATATTTAAGACTAACTAATATGGCAATAAGACCTTAGAAACTTAAAAAACAAAAATATACAATGATATTGAGAAGTAATTTTGTGCAATACCTCAATCTTAATATATATTTAGAAGCTATACTTATAATATATACTTGTATCTTTGGAGTTGAATCTTATGTATGTACATAAATCTTGAAGTAAATTTTATGCTTATTATTTTTATTTTTTACCGAAATTAACTGAAGTTTGTTATTTAGTTTTTTGATAATAATTCATGTAATTTTTATACCATTAAACTGACGTGATTTTTATTTTTAATTTTAATTCCATTGAAAGGAACTGAATTATCATTTTATAAAATAAAATGTAATATTATAAGTGATAACATAATAATGAGAAAATTAACACAAAATATGAAAATCCAGTTTTTTTATTTCATTATATCTAGTCATTATTAGAACCAGTTACAAAATCCTTGTTGTTATACAATAATATAATAGTAACTCTTACTAATTTCGTAATGGATTTCTTAGCCTTTGGTTCATATCGTTACGGCTCAAGTGGCTTGCGCACAATTAAGCTTCTTCGTATATTCACAAGTGTTTTGTATTCATGAATGTCAGAGAATCCTTTAGCAAAGATTCATAAGTATTGTGAGCTTATAAGCAAACACTTGTGAATATATGCTTCATACAAGCTAAGCAGCTCACAAGCCAAAACTCTCTCTCTCATAATTGTAAGTGAGCAGTATTCACACTTATACTCATTCCGTGAATAATTTGCTTGCTTCATACTCAATTTTTCGCAAGTGGCTCAAAGTTGTGTTTAACTCATTCACTGCAGATCACTGGTTTGTATCGCATCAAAATCGATTGATGAACGCAAACAAAATCATCATATTGTATTTAACCGTTTTCGAGATTATTATTTAACGATCAATGTTGCCAAATCGCAATTCGGAGTATGTCAACTCGATATTTAGGTCATTCAATTACGAAAGACGGTATTCACCCATTGCCAAGACGCGTCGAAGCACTAACAAACATGAAACCGTCCAAGATTTCAAAAGAGCTTAAACGTTTTTTGGCAATGCTCAACTTTTATCGGAGATTTCTTCCAAATGCCTTAGAGTTGCAAGGTCCTCTATTCGCCATGATTTCTGGAAATAAGAACAACGACAGAACCAACTTTAGTTGGAATCAAAATACTAAACGCCATTTTGAGGCTGCGAAAGCCCAACTAGCAAACTGTGTTTTGCTTATCCACTACCTGATGTAGAACTTTCATCGTAGGTAGTGCATACGATTTTTCAGATGGAGCAGTTTTAAATCAAAAGTAGATGGCAAACTTCAACCATTAGGATTTTTCTTAAGAAAGTTTTCATCAGCTAAAATGTGATACAGTACGTATGACCGTGAGTTGGCCGCGCTATACAGCGCCGTTCGTCATTTTCATTACATGTTAGAAGGTCGTAACTGCTCCATTCTTCTTCTTAATTGGCGTAGAAACCGCTTAAGCGATTATAGCCGAGTTAACAACAGCGCGCCAGTCGTTTCTTCTTTTCGCTACGTGGCGCCAATTGGATATTCCAAGCGAAGCCAGGTCCTTCTGAACTTGGTCCTTCCAACGGAGTGGAGGTCTTCCTCTTCCTCTGCTTCCCCCGGCGGGTACTGCGTCGAACACTTTCAGGGCTGAAGTGTTTTCGTCCATCCGGACAACATGACCTAGCCAGCGTAGCAGAACTTTTCTCTCGAAAACTCGCAACGTCGACTCATCCGTTGTTGACATCGTCCAAGACTCTGTACCATACAGCAGAACGGGAATTATGAGTGACTTATAGAGTTTGGTTTTTGTTTGTCGAGAGAGGTCTTTGCTTCTCAATTGCCTACTCAGTCCGAAGTAGCACCTGTTGGCAAAAGTTATCCTGCGTTGGATTTCTAGGCTGACATTGTTGGTGGTGTTTACGCTGGTTCCAAGATAGACGAAATTATCTACGACTTCAAAGTTATGACTGTCAACAGTGACGTGAGTGCCAAGTCGCGAGTGCGACGACTGTTTGTTTGATGACAGGAGATATTTCGTCTTGCCCTCGTTCACCGCCAGACCCATTTTCTGTGCTTCCTTGTCCAGCCTGGAGAAAGCAGAACTAACGGCGCGGGTGTTGAGGCCGATGATATCAATATCATCGGCATACGCCAGCAGCTGTACACTCTTATAGAAGATGGTACCTTCTCTATTTAGTTCTGCGGCTCGAACTATTTTCTCCAAAAGCAGGTTGAAAAAGTCGCACGATAGGGAATCGCCTTGTCTGAAACCTCGTTTGGTATCGAACGGCTCGGAGAGGTCCTTCCCGATCACAGCCGTATTAGTTTTGCGGGAATACCAAATTCAGACATCGCGGCATAAAGGCAGCTCCTTTTCGTGCTGTCGAAAGCAGCTTTGAAATCGACGAAGAGGTGGTGTGTGTCGATTCTCCTTTCACGGGTCTTTTCCAAGATTTGGCGCATGGTGAATATCTGGTCGGTTGTTGATTTGCCAGGTCTAAAGCCACACTGATAAGGTCCAATCAGTTTGTTGACGGTGGGCTTTAATCTTTCACACAATACGCTCGATAGAACCTTATATGCAATATTGAGGAGGCTAATCCCACGGTAGTTGGCGCAGATTGTGGGGTCTCCTTTTTTATGGATTGGGCATAGCACACTTAAATTCCAATCGTTGGGCATGCTTTCGTCCGACCATATTTTACAAAGAAGCTGATGCATGCACCTTATCAGTTCTTCGCCGCCGTGTTTGAATAGCTCGGCCGGCAATCCGTCGGCCCCTGCCACTTTGTTGTTCTTCAAGCGGGCAATTGCTATTCGAACTTCTTCATGGTCGTGTAATGGAACGTCTGCTCCATCGTCATCGATTGGGGAATCGGGTTCTCCTTCTCCTGGTGTTGTGCGTTCACTGCCATTCAGCAGGCTGGAGAAGTGTTCCCTCCATAATTTAAGTATGCTCTGGGCATCAGTGACTAGATCACCTTTGGGGGTTCTACAAGAGTACGCTCCGGTCTTGAAACCTTCCGTAAGCCGCCTCATTTTTTCGTAGAATTTTCGAGCATTACCCCTGTCGGCCAGCTTATCAAGCTCTTCGTACTCACGCATTTCGGCCTCTTTCTTTTTCTGTCTGCAAATGCGTCTCGCTTCTCTCTTCAACTTTCGGTATCTATCCCATCCCGCACGTGTTGTGGTCGATCGTAACGTTGCGAGGTAGGCAGCCTGTTTTCTCTCCGCTGCGACAGGGCGCTCCTCGTCGTACCAGCTGTTCTTTTGCATTTTCCGAAAACCAATGGCTTCGGTTGCAGCTGTACGTAAGGAATTTGAAATGCCGGCCCACAGTTCCCTCATACCGACTTGTTGACGAGTGCTGTCAGAGAGCAGGAGTGCAAGCCGAGTAGAAAATCGTTCGGCTGTCTGTTGTGATTGCAGCTTCTCGACGTCGAACCTTCCTTGTGTTTGGTGGCGCGCGTTTTTTGCTGCACAGAGGCGGGTGCGAATCTTAGCTGCAACAAGATAGTGGTCCGAGTCGATGTTAGGACCTCGGAGCGCACGCACATCTAAAACACTGGAGACGTGTCTTCCATCTATCACAACATGATCGATCTTGTTGGTAGTTTTTCGATCCGGAGACAGCCAGGTAGGTTGATGAATCTTCTTATGCTGGAATCTAGTACTACAAATAACCATATTTCGGGCCCCGGCGAAGTCAATCAGCCTCAACCCATTAGGGGATGTTTCGTCGTGGAGGCCGAATTTACCGACCGTAGTGCCAAAGACACCTTCTTTGCCCACCCGGGCGTTAAATTCGCCAAGCACGATTTTGACATCGTGGCGGGGGCAGCTCTCATAAGCGCGCTCCAAGCACTCATAAAAGGCATCTTTGGTCACATCGTCCTTCTCTTCCGTCGGGGCGTGGGTGCAGATCAGCGATATGTTGAAGAACCTCGCTTTGATGCGGATTGTGGCTAGACGTTCATTCACCGCAGTGAATGATAGTACTCGGCGACGGAGTCTCTCTCCCACCACGAATCCTACACCAAACTTGCGCTCCTTTATATGGCCACTGTAGTAAATGTCACAAGGACCTACTCTCTGTCCTTGTCCCGTCAACCAGCTGGGCAGCGGCATCTTCCCAATTAAGGGACCGGTGCATGCCCTCAATTCGTAGTCCTTATTTCGTTTGCCATGGTCGTCATCAAAAGGGGGGTCTCTCGTCCGAGGCTGTTTAAACGTTTTCATTGGTATTGTTTTTTTACGTGGCGGGTCCCAAGCCCAGCGCACAACCCTTGTAGGGAATGTTTCGCCTTCTCACTTTAGCTCGCCTTCGAACGGATGTTCTTAGGCTACCCAGAGGATACTTGGTCAAAGACCGGAAGTAGTGAGCTGCTTGAGCCATGTGTAAAAGAATCATTTCTGGCCACTCCCAAGTGAATGGCGATCAGAGAACTTTTCTCACTTGCGTGAACTTCTGCACATGACTCCATCCTCCGACCATTTACCATTACACCGACCAAAAGCCACTTATATTCGCATTCCGACAACAACTGCATAAGGCTTCAGATCGTCAAGTTAGACAATTGGATTTCATATCGCAAATCACTACTGATATCCGACATGTTCAAGCTAAATGTAACCGCTGATCTATTATCGCGAATTCATTCACTTAAGACCGCCATTATTGACTACGACGCCGTCGCCGTAGACCAAACAACGATGAAGAGCTACTAGCACACCTAAATGGCAGGATTCGACACTCACTAAAATGAAAATCTTTTATGTTACCTCCAAGTACTAAAAAGGTTTTTTGTGATATATCCACAGGACGAATTCGTCCCTTTGTAACATCAAAATTTTCTTCGGGCTACACACAATTTGTCGCACCTCGGCACGCGCGCTACTATAAAGATGATGGTCAACAGATTCGTTCGGCCAGGCATTGCAAAAGATACTAGATCTTTTGCTAGATGTTGCATACAGTGCCAACAATGTAAAGTTATTTAACACAACAAAAGCTTATTTCAACGCAGAATAAATCCCAGTAGCCGATTCTTACATTTGCATATTGACATTGTCGGTCCGTTTCCAATATCGGATGGCAACCGATATTGCTTAACCATAATCGATCAGATTTACACAATGGCCAGATGCCATTCCGATTCCCAACCTGACAGCTCCAGTTGTAGCAAAGGCCTTGCTAACCGGCTGGATTTCCCGTTTTGGAGTACCCATCGACATAACGTTGGATCTCGGTCGTCAATTCGAAAATGCCATATTTAAACAATTGCTAAACTATTTGGGAGTGACCCATTTAAAAACAACGCCGTATCATCCACAATGTAATGGACTAATAGAACGATGGCACATTAAAGTCTGCCATTTTATGTCATTAAGTCGATCAGTGGACGACCTATTTACCTCTTATACTACTTGCACTGCGTTCAACATATAAAGTCTACTCCTTCTGAATTGGTATATGGAACATCATTACGATTACCTTCTGAGCTTTTCATCAAACAACCCAGCAACTAGAGCCAGACAGAAATCTTAGTGGAGCTACGTCGTATCATGCGAGACCTGCGTTAGGGTGGGTCGATTCCGGACTTTTTTCGATTCGGCATTTCTAAAAGTGCGGAAAAGTTGCCTTAGTACTTCCTGATTCCAATGCAACTTTTTGTTTTGAGATCGGATTGCATCTTCAACCCCAACTCCGGCCTTGAAATTTCGGAAATTCGCCTAAAATCGTGAAATTGTCTACCTAGCGCCTGAAATACGCATCTCATGGCAAAATGTATAAAACAAAAGTTATCTGTCACGTCATTTGCTACCAAAAAGATATAAATGATCATGGCCGTAGGACGAACCGTTCCCGAGATACGAGCGAAAAGGCGGCGCTCCACAGCGCAAGGTGAAAATTGTTGCAGCTCTCAGCTAACCCGTATTGGTCTCTCAGAACCCACCGGGTGGAGGTGGCTGCTCTTCGGGTTCCTCCCAAGCCCAACCCAACCAACCAACCATATGTCAGGCTTGTTTTAGTCTGAATCTGTGTCAAATTTATTGATAAAATTAGATTTTGTACTAAACTTTGGCACCTATTGCCTAGATTGACTGCCAAGGTGTGAGAGGCGAATTCACTAAATTTTCATACCTCTGCAGTGTCTCCCGACAGCCCTTTTATGAGTTCTTCGTTAGAAACTGAACAAAGAACTGGTGGAACAGTCAAGGTAATAGTCTTCCAGTTAATCATATCGTAATAATTATTAGCTTTGAAATTCAGCTTTGGCACTTTATTACATCTAACCCTTCCATTTACAGTGTCAGACTCTGCTTCTCTGGCTGCCAGAAGACGGTCAAGGGCCAAATTTCTGACTTCTATCCGTTCGTCAGTCATCATACTAAGGAGAATATTTTCTGGAAGGGCAAAGAAAGCATTCTGTTGAATGGATGAATCGACAACCTTGCGCAGTTTAGCAGGTAAGTATCTCGACCTTTGAATTGCAGCATAGAGATGGCGCGAGCCATCTTTGATTGAACTGTTGAATCTTATTGAGAACCACAAAGGTGAGTAAACTGTAAGTATGTACTTGACCAAAATCTTTATTTCCTTTGTTGGTTTGTCAGTAGAAATGTATAATCTCAGAATTCTATTTGCACAGGTGAGCCAGCGAGATTTGCACATATTACCTGGATGCATCGACGCTCAGCTTCTGATATTTTATAGAGATAAGCTTGGTCTGTGCTAAGTTGGGCCGGATTAATAACCTCAGAAGGTAATTGGCAGGATGAAAAACTTTCAAATTTGACAACAGGCAACTTCTCACAATCAGGGAGCAGTTTACCTATGTCGCCAGAGAATGTATTTGGACTCTTTGAGACACCATCTATGTGTTAGAAGAGAACGAAGTGGAAGTTCGTTGAAATGTAGAAGACAAACAACCCACTGTAATGGCCTACCTATTCTTTCTTCTAGTTTCCGAATGATTCCACCTTTCCAACCTGTGTTCGTGTTGGTGCCATCCGCACCGACAACTTCTAGATGTTCCACATCAACTGAATTGTCTTGTAAATGTTGCCATATAGCTTGCGTCTCATCCTCAGCTGACCCGGAAGGAGAGGTGACGTGGCCAAAGTAATGACAACCAGGTTCCGCTATAAGAGAAATATGTTCCTCTTTGACAGTGTAGCGGTAGTACTTTTCACCTTCGCTGACTTGTGTAAGTGTATTGCCTTTGCGGCCGTCAAAATACAGCCCATATACAGAGTCAATACTTTTGGTGTTTTGAAACTTAACTCCAACACGTTTTTTTGCCCGACTAATCTTGCATTTGTCAGTGACAAATCTAGCCTGATCCTCTGTTATCAAACCTGCTTTTTTGGCATCCAGAAAAGCAGATGAAACAATCAAGGCTGCTCTATCACTTACTCCAAATCTTCGGGCAGCTAAAGCAGTGTGTTCTAATACTAGTGTGTTTTGATTGGTTTTAGAGGATGGAAGAGAAAATTCATCATCAGCATCGTTTTTGGAAGAATCCATGTGCGACGCACCTACATTGTTGTCGTCTGTATGAGAGTCTGGCTGATCTGAATGGTCACGTGTTCTAGCTGATACTTTTCTGGTAAGTATTGATGTTGAATGACGTTTTGAAAGCTTTTCTTTACGTTAATTTTTCTTTCTAATCTTTTTCGTTTCAGGTAGATCAACACTTCCAATGCGACCAATTCTTCTGCTTCTCTGGTCCAAGAGAAATGGTTGTTCATTGATAGAAACTTTCCTTTCCTTGGGACAAGTGCAAGAAGAGAAATAAATGCATTTACAAGCAGCGATGTCAAATAATTTTCCATCAGAAGAGACAAAGTCGTCTCTTTTAGAGCTCAAACCTATTGGGTTCCTTAAAAACATTTGTTTAAGAGTCAGAAATTTCTTATGGTATGTGGTGAGCATTAGTACAACTCTGGTGTGTTAAACTATCGGAATAGATGACTTTTTGAAAGTATTTTCAACCTTTTTTGCAACTATTTCGGTAACCTCTTTATTCCTAGGTTCATAGTTGTCGCCTCGGAGTCGCCCTATACGAAATCTTTCAAACTGATAACAAAAAAGAACATCCTGGTAAGTAGGTAACTGGGACTCAGGGAGATTGTACGGATATATGCCAAACACAGGACATTTCTGTCTAAATTTAAATTTAGATACAGACATTTTGAGTTCTGTGTTCTGTTGAGAGAATATAAGTGATAGCACTTGGCGAAATCAACGACAAGAGTGAAGGAACTCGATGAAAAAATATTTATGTGGAGTCCAGTCCGAACGTGTCGTATGGCGCAGGGAAATGATTGTAAGTGATAGAACTCGGCGAAATCACCGACAAGAGTGAAGGAACTCGATGAAAAAAATATTTGTGTGGAGACCTATCCGAACGTGTCCTTTGGCGTAGGTGAATGAATGTGAGTGATAGCACTCGGCGAAATCAACGTCAAAAAGTGTGGCTGCAAGCCGATTTTCACCTTGCGCAGTTGCATTGGAATCAGGAAGTACTAAGGCAACTTTTCCACACTATTAGAAATCCCGAATCGAAAAAAGTCCGGAATCGACCCACCCTAGTGGTTACTATCTGATTTTATCCATTTTCACAGAGTTAAAAGAGGTGTTAAAATGACTTCTTCTCAGGAACTTTGTTTGATATAGCTAGTATAGCGGGTTGAAAGATATGTACATTAAACCATTTAGTGGACACGTCCAGTTTTAAAAAAATGTTTGCCCACAGGTGTCGCTGGATAGCTGAAATCTTCTGTATTTAATTTAATGCTTAGTTATGTCATTTTATAGATTTTCGTTTAATGGTATTTTGTAGGCGGGGCAATGGTCTGGGGTGCCAAGGAATAAGTGTATCAAGTTTTCTCAAGATATCTCAAATTTTATTCAAATTATCAGTTACACGGACAAGCTGACGGATAAAAAGCTCCGAATTCCACAAGCGGTTCATAAATTTAATTAAGCATCAATTTGGTGTGTTATAAAATTACGATTCTCAACCCAAAATATTACGAAGTGTAAACCCAGTATAATAACAAATAATTTAATTATTTAGGAATAACAATCAAAGTTTAAAGTTGTACTTAATGTAAAGCAACTTCATCGAGCTAATAACGACTGACATCATGTATGTGCATAGTCCACTGAATACCAATTATTTGACTTTGTCGTTTGAGATTTTCTTGCTTAGGTTACGAAGTGTGAGATATTGTGACAATATTGTCCTGCGTCCTGTTAGTACAGCTTGGCACACTAACTAAAAAGCTTTCGTTCATGGCGATCTCAAGTCTTGTGATCATGTCTTCATCCGTGATGATTCAGTCAGATCGTCATGGGACTCTACAAAGTTTTTAGCCGCTCACCTAAGTATTTCGAAGTGGAAATAAAGGAGAATAAAGTTAAAGTTTCCATCAATCGTCTAAAGGCAGTTTAACACACGCCACCTACGACTCTCTAGGATGAGGGTACTGTGGCAACACCATAAATAATAATTAATTTTTATTTCTCAATACAACCATTTGTTTTGACATTTTGTTTATCCTTTATTCTATTCTAATGTACGTAGTTTGGACATATTAATAAATTTTCCTTTTTCTACATCAACTGCCAAGCAAGTAGCACGTGCCTACCATCGCATTACTACATACATATGTATATAACCGTCTATCTCGATTAGTTTTAGGTGATACATACAACCGTTAGGTGAACAAAACTACAAGTATAATACTCTGTAGCAACTGGTTGCAAGAGTATAAAAACGCAGTGAATACCATCGACCAACTACCCTTTTCCCCGGATTTGGCTCCATCTGATTTTTTCTTGTTCCCCATCTGAAATTTCTGCGCAATTGAAATCCGTTTTCAGTCGATCGAAGAGATAAAAACAAATTCGCTGGAGGAACTGAAGACCATCCCAAAAAGTGTTTATGAAAAATGTTTCGAGGACTGGAAAATCATTGAAATAAGTGTTTTACGTCTGGTGGGATTCTTATTTTATGATTAAATAAATATTTTGCACTTTATGTACAATTACCAGCTACTTTTTTGTCACATTGTCTTGCTCCTGGTTGTAAAGTTGTGTAACATAGGCGGTATTTTCGCTAGTTGGCGCTGAAAGCGCGTAGCTTTAGTTTTATTCGTCGCATCGGGTCATACAATACCTTTTTGAAAAGCTCATTTCACGCGTTAACACGTATTGATTGTCGTTTCTTTTAAGTCGTTCGTGAGTTATAGCGTCGCAAACATGGAGCAAAATAAAGAGAAAATACGGCATATTTTACAGTACTACTACGATAAAGGCAAAAATGCATCTCAAGCCGCCAATAAAATTTGTGCAGTTTATGGACCCGATACAGTTTCCATTTCCACCGCACAACGAAAGTTTCAACGTTTTCGTTCTGGTGTAGAGATGGTCGAAGATGCGCCACGTTTCGGAAGGCCTGCCGTCGAAAATTGCGATAAAGTCGCTGAATTGGTCGAAAGAGACCGGCATAGTAGCAGCCGTAGCATCGGTCAAGAGCTGGGTATGAGTCATCAAAAATTCATTTCAATTTCAATAAAAAAAAAAATCAATAAAAATACCGCAAGACTTTTTTGACAACCCATTATTATATTCACTCGCTTTATAAGTTAAAAAATGCCGAAATATTCTTTAGAAAGCAGAGTTATGCAGTTTGTCCAACATACATATGTATGTGTTCAGTTTTGAAAATTTCCTCTATACTAGTAGACCACATTGTATTATTGTTCTCCTCACTTTCTCGAATTATTTAACTTGAATATTTGAATCAATACGAGTACTTCGGGAACCGAAAGAACACGACCGATTTATGCGAAATGTTCAGAGTAGTTTTATATCGTAGTTGACTACGTAGTACACTGTGTAACATCTCGTATATAGTTGTGGTTTTTTAGTTGCTTTTTCCACTTTATGTATCTGTCTGCAGCTAAAATCTTCTGAACTCTTCTTTTTCCAATTGGGAGATTTAATTTTGCTACTATTTTAGAGGCACTCAAGCGATTTTTAGTAGCTTCTTCTTTAATAATATTAACTTGCCGGCGAGTTATCTTGGTATTCCTCCTTGAATTTTTATTGGATATGCCATGAAAATTTCTCACGACTTTCTCTGATCTTTTGATTTGCCGGCTAATTGCTCTGTTAGAAAGACCATTTTCCTTCAAAATTTTAATTTGTCTCTTTTCCACATCATTTAAAAACTTTTGTCTAGCCATTTCAATCACACTGTTGTCAACTGAATATAATCAAATAGAATAAGTGTAAGTGTTAACAAAACTTCACAGAAAAATATTAAAAACACAGAGAACTTACCGCAAAAACGATAAAAATATGACTGCGGCTAACCAAAGTTCGCACCAATTGTCAGACAATATTCAGATTTTGCTATTTTAGTACCGTTATGCTCTTGTTTTTATATGCATGCTTACTTTATATGTATATTACCTAGCATTTATATTATATTTTAACTATTGTTTACAAAAACAAATATATTAAAACTGTCGCGTGTACAGTTATTTTCTTTATAATTCATGAGTGCGGCTAACCAAAATTCGCGCACTGTACAACACACAACATAGCAATGTTACGATCTGTGTAGATGTAGCTATACTTATTTAAAATGTGTAATCACTTGAATCGTTTTGCAGTCAGGCTTACATCATACGTATGTATGTACATTAGGGTGCACCTTAGCTATACGGGAGAAAATAATATAGCGTACAGGGCATCACACCCCCCAAAAGTTGCATTAGAGTATAATTATAATTTATAATTTATAATAATTTGGCGATTGGATAATGGGAAGACGTGCCGCAACGAGGGTAAAGTGACCATGTTATTCAAAATTTGTAAAACATGGTCACTTTACCCTCGTTGCGGCACGTCTTTCCATTATCCAATCGCGAAAATTTTTTGCAGAACATATTATTATACTCTAATGCAACTTTTGGGGGGGTGTGATGTCCTGTACGCTATATTTTTTTTCTCCCGTATAGCTAAGGTGCACCCTAATGTACATGTACATTCGAGTATTGCATACATACAAGTGTATAAAAATTATTCCTTTAGTTTTAATTCCGAACATTTCTGTAGGATATATTTTATATATGTATATATTAAAGAAATACGCATTATTTATTATAGTAAGAAACTTATTTTATTATGTAGATCTAGTAAAACCAACATGCTGTAAAGTTGCATTCGGTTTGTACAATTACTTAACTTATTTGTTTTATAAGTATATTTAACATGATCTTAATAAATTTCAAATGTACAATTACCTTATTTGCCGTTCAACTGCGACAGTAGGATATATAGAAAATAGAACTTCATGCAAAACCACCCACACTAAGTACTTATTCGCGTACATTTTTGTCACAATATCTCACACTGCGTAACCTAAGCAAGAAAATCTCAAACGACAAAGTCAAATGATTGGTATTCAGTGGACTATGCACATATGTACATGATGTCAGTCGTTATTTGCTCGATGAATTTGCTTTGCATTAAGTACAACTTTAAACTTTGATTGTTATTCCTAAATAATTAAATTATTTGTTATTATACTGGGTTTACACTTCGTAAAACAATATTTTAATACAATTTATAAAATTTTGGGTTGAGAATCGTAATTTTATAACACACCAAATTGATGCTTAATTAAATTTATGAACCGCTTGTGGAATTCGGAGCTTTTTATCCGTCAGCTTGTCCGTGTAACTGATAATTTGAATAAAATTTGAGATATCTTGAGGAAACTTGATACACTTATTCCTTGGCACCCCAGACCATTGCCCCGCCTACAAAATACCATTAAACGAAAATCTATAAAATGACATAACTAAGCATTAAATAAAATACAGAAGATCTCAGCAATCCAGCGACACCTGTGGGCAAACATTTTTTTAAAACTGGACGTGTCCACTAAATGGTTTAATGTACATATCTTTCAACCCGCTATACTAGCTATATCAAACAAAGTTCCTGAGACGAAGTCATTTCAACACCTCTTTTAACTCTGTGAAAATGGATAAAATCAGATAGTAACCACTAGGGTGGGTCGATTCCGGACTTTTTTCGATTCGGGATTTCTAATAGTGTGGAAAAGTTGCCTTAGTACTTCCTGATTCCAATACAACTTTTTGTTTTGAGATCGGATTGCATCTTCAACCCCAACTCCGGCCTTGAAATTTCGGAAATTCGCCTAAAATCGTGAAATTGTCTACCTAGCGCGTGAAATACGCATCTCATGGCAAAATGTATAAAACAAAAGTTATTTGTCACGTCATTTGCTACCGAAATGGTATATGTGATCATGGCCGTAGGACGAAAACTATCAAACTATCGCGGTAGTATTTTTCACCTTCGCTGACTTGTGTAAGTGTATTGTCTTTGCGGCTGTCAAAATACAGCCTATATACAGAGTAAATACTTTCGGGTTAAATACCAAGCAAAAACCTGAAATGGCGCAAGGTTTTACCAAGTACTTAATTAAAACTGTATAAATATTTTGTGTTAATATTTATTTAGGATATTATATTTGTATATGTTCCACATATAGTTTCTCTAATCTGATTTCTTGTTTAAAATGTGATTTTGTCACCAAACTTACAATCATGGCATTCATACTAAAGTATCCTTTGCGCTTATAATAGAAAAACTTTTATTTAGTTGGAGCAGCGATTTTAATATGTGTTCCGTCTACACACAAAATCGCGCTTGAAAATCCGTATTTCTGAAAGAAGTCTCTTTTCGCTTGTATTTTTTCATTGTTTTTGTAAGGGGGGAGATACCTCTAGAATTTTCAAAAATAAAGTCCCGAAGTTTCATTGGTTTACTCCGCAAATTTTCAAAGAAATCGGCCCCAGAAGCACTGCACTTCATGCAGCGGCTGTATAGGTACCAAAACTTTGAGGCTCGTTTCCTCGAAAGTAACTTTTTTTATCCGGCCGTCAAAATTGTGAGCGAATTAATTAACTAATTTACGTGAAATAAGGCGTATTTTATAGACAATTTTATACTCAAGTGCGTGATAGAGCGCTTCTCCGAGAAAAATGGCATTTGACAGTTGTTTAACTATTTTGACGTCGAAAAACTTTACCTGTATACTGTGGCACTTTTTTAAAGCCCAGACCTACATCCCCAATTTTTCGAAATTCTCAAAATCCCTCTATTATACACTTGATAAAAGCTTGTTGATTAAAAAAAATTAACCTTTTTCGTTTCAGATAAGATGCCGTTGATATTTCCGCCATTTTGTTTTTTTGACATAAAATAATTTTTGTTTTGTTGTTCAATAATATATCTTAATACATACTATATATGCAAAAAAATCGGATATGATCTGTTTTTTCTCCCATAATAAAAGTGGAAAAAGTACCTTTTTAGACGCCTTATTTAGGCGATAATATTTCATAAACTTGTTTTAGAAAAATAACTTTAATAAAATTTAACTGTGCATTTCTGTGGATTCTCGAACAGTTTTGACCAGTGTAATTTGATAGGCTTAAAAACCGTCCATTTTCTATAAATTAAAATATAATAATTTGTATATTCAACAAAATTCAAATCCATACTACTTGAACTTTGGTTTTGTTTTATTCAATTAATACTGATATAGTAACACTAAAATAACCTTGCAAGTAATAAAAAAATGGCCTTTTTTTCAAATTGCACTGATTTTAGATGCAAAATGGAATAAAATTTATTTAATTTTGCAAAGATCTGATGACGTTCACTATCCTAATTTTACCCGAGATATGAGAGACTGATATGGATATTTATATTTATTCTACTGCCATCATATCAAAGGGGTCCGTATTTCAAGAATTTGCTAACCAAATAACGCTGAATCTCGATAATTGCTCTTGAATTACAAGTACGCGGTTTGTTTGGCGCAATATTGTCTATACAACCTCAACAGTTTCATATTGAAAACTCTAGGATTTCTACTTGTGGCTTTTGGGGTTCATTTGCTGTACTTCTTGAAATACTCCACTTACATCTAAAATTATACGGTTTTTAAATATGCCAGCTATTGTGGGGTCAGCGTTTAGTGCTTTTAACGGCTTCATTTACTTTAATAACACCTTCAACTATATAAAATGTGGAATTCCATCAATTATCGACATTTTGAATTAGTTTTTAAAGTTCTGTACCAGCATTGTTTCGAAAAAAATTTACATTTTTCATTTGTAGAAGTGCTTTTTCTGAAATGTGTGTAACAATTTGTTTTAATTTTCATGCGCAAAACAACGGAATTAGCGTAGTTTGAGCTCATTTTTCAAGGCACACTTTATATAATTTGCGTTATCAAAAAGCACTGTCAATATTATTTTATCAAACACCCCCCACTCTGACTTTTTGTTTTTTGCCCGGTTTAATTATTGCCAGTATGTTCCTAACTCAATGGACAGCAATTCAGTAATATATGAAAATTTTCTCTAACAATTACAGTTAAACTGCTATGTAACTAACGAGATGTCCAACAAAAGTTGGAACTTTTGATTTAATTTTTTAGAGACATACTTCCTATAAAGTTCTTGACAACATGCCGACTGGACAGGTCATATGAACGATTTAGCGCTTCAATGAATTGATTAAATCCGTTGTCCTCGACAATGCTAAATGGTTGGAAACCCTTGAGATAATAGACAAAGCATCCTCAATTTTGTTTACGTAGAGTAGGTTCTAAAATCTCTTAATTAAAATACGAATTTTATGTTTTATTGCATTGTATGAGTACTTACGGGATGTCATTATGTGCATCTGATTTTTCTGTCGTTTGAAATGTAACCCTTGCTGCTCCTGGAAGCTCCGTTGTTGGACGCTGATTTTACATATGCTGTTTTAAGTTCGAACTCCACGTTTTATATAGTATACGTATTCCTTTTTATGTATCCGTTTAATTCCTTTGCTTTATAAAATTGCCACATTTCACATCGCTTTTTATTTATTTTACAGGCAATTTTCACAAAATTAATTATTTGAAAACTTTTTTTTAAACAACGTTCAACGGAATTAAATAAGATCATTCGCAATGAATAAAAAAGTATTTCAAAATACATTTTCTAACTCGAACTAAAAAATCAAAACACTCAATTTCTGTTTACTTCTTCCTCTTTACGAGCGTAGACACCGCTTATGCGATTATAGCCGAGTTAACAACAGCGCGCTAGTCGTTTCTCTTTTAGCTATGTGACGCCAATTGGATATTCCAAGCGAAGCCAGGTCCTTTTCAACATGGTCCTTCCAACGAAGTGGAGGTCTTCGTCTTCCTCTGCTTCCCCCGGTGGGTACTACGTCGAATACTTTCAGAGCTGGAGTGTTTTCGTCAATTCGAACAACATGACCTAGCCAGCGTAGTCGCTGTCTTTTAATTCGCTGAACTATGTCAATGTCGTCGTATATCTCGTACAGCTCATCGTTCCATGAAATGCGATATTCGCCGTGGCCAATGCGCAAAGGACCATAAATCTTTCGCAGAACCTTTCTCTCGAAAACTCGCAACGTCGACTCATCCGTTGTTGTCATCGCCCAAGCCTCTGCACCATATAGCAGGACGGGAATTATGAGCGACTTATGGAGTTTTGTTTTTGTTCGTCGAGAGAGGACTTTGCTTCTCAATTGCCTACTCAGTCCGAAATAGCACCTGTTGGCAAGAGTTATCCTGCGTTGGATTTCCAGGCTGACACTGTGACATTGATGATATCAATATCATCGGCATACGCCAGCGGCTGTAGCCTCTCATAAAAAATTGTACTGGCTTAATTTAGTTCTGCAGATCGAATTATTTTCTCCAGCAGCAGGTTAAAGAAGTCGCACGATAGGGAGTCGCCTTGTCTGAAACCTCGTTTGGTATCGAACGGCTCGGAGAGGTCCTTCCCGATCTTGACGGAGCTTTTTGTGTTGCTCAACATCAGTTTGCACAGCCGTATTAGTTTTGCGGGGATACCAAATTCAAAAATAGCGGCATAAAGGCAGCTCTTTTTCGTGCTGTTAAAAGCAACTTTGAAATCGACAAAGAGGTGGTGTATGTCGATTCTCCTTTCAAGGGTATTTTCCAAAATTTGGCGCATGGTGAATATCTGGTCGGTTGCTGATTTGCCAAGTCTACAGCCACACTCATGAGGTCCAATTAGTTTTTTGACGGTGGGCTTTAATCTTTCACACAATACGCTCGATAGAACCTTATACGCGATGTTAAGGAGGCTTATCCGACGGTAGTTGGCGCAGATTTTGGGGTCTCCCTTTTTGTGGATTGGGCAGAGTACACTTAAATTCCAATCGCTGGGCATGTTTTCGTCCGACCATATTTTACAAAGAAGCTGATGCATGCTCCTTATCAGTTCTTCGCCGCCGTGTTTGAATAGCTCGGCTGGCAATCCATCGGCTCCCGCCGCTTTGTTGTTCTTCAGACGGGTAATTGCTATTCGAACTTTTTCATGGTCGGGCAAGGAAACGTCTTCTCCATCGTAATCGATTATGGGATCGGGTTCGCCTTCTTCTAGTGATGTACGTTCACTGCCATTCAGCAGGCTGGAGAAGTGTTCCCTCCATAATATAAGTATGCTCTGGCCATCTGTGGCCAGATCATCTTTGGGGGTTCTACAGGAGTATGCTCCGGTCTTGAAACCTTTTATAAGCCGCCGCAAATTTTCGTAGAATTTTCGAGCATTACCCCTGTCGGCCAGCTTATCAAGCTCTTCATAATCACACATTTCGGCGTCTTTCTTTTTCTGTCTGCAAATGCGTCTCGGTTCCATCTTCAACTCTCGGTATTTATCCCATCCTGCACGTGTTGTGGTCGATCGTAACGTTGCGAGGTAGGCAGCCTGTTTTCTCTCCGCTGCGACAGGGCGCTCCTCGTCGTACCAGCTGTTCTTTTGCATTTTCCGAAAACCAATGATTTCGGTTGCAGCTGTAAGTATGGAGTTTGAAATGCCGTCCCACAGTCCCCTTATTCCGAGTTGTTGACGAGTGCTCTCAGAGAGCAGGAGTGCAAGGCGAGTAATAAATCATTCGGCTGTCTGTTGTGATTGCAGCATCTCGACGTCAAACCTTCCTTGAATTTGTTGACGTGCGCTTTTTGCTGCACAGAGGCGGGTGCGAATCTTGGCTGCAACAAGATAGTGGTCTATCTTGGAACCAATGTAAACACCACCAACAATGTCAGCCTGGAAATCCAATGCACTATAACTCTTGCCAACAGGTGCTACTTCGAACTGAGTAGGCAATTGAGAAGTAAAGTCCTCTCTCGACGAACAAAAGCTAAACTCTATAAGTCGCTCATAATCCCCGTCCTGTTATATGGTGCAGAGGGTTGCACGATGACAACAACGGATGACTCGACGTTGCGAGTTTTAGAGAGAATAGTTCTGCGAAACATTTATGGTCTTTTGCGCGTTAGCCACGGCGAATACCGCATTCGATGGTACGATAAGCTGTATGAGATATATGACGACTTTGATATAGTTCAGCGAATTAAAAGGCAGCGGGTACGCTGGCTAGGTCATGTTGTCCGAATGGACGAAAACACTCCAGCTCTGAAAGTATTCAACGCAGTACCCACCGGGTGAAGTAGAGAAAGAGGAAGACCTCCACTCCGTTGGAAGAACCAGGTGGAGAAGGACCTGGCTTCGCTTGGAATATCAATTGGCGCCACGTAGCGAAAAGAAGAAACGACTGGCGCGCTGTTGCTAACTCGGCTATAATCGCGTAAGCGGTGTCTACGCCAGTAAAGAAGAAGCGGTTGTAAATTTCACTCACAGTAATTTAGTGGCCCCATTTAATGATATAATTAGCACTCAATAGCCGTCAAGTGTAAGAGATTATTCAATCTTAGTGATAAAATCACCAGAGGTGAAAATTATCTCATCACTACTTTATACCACATCTACCGGTCAATATGTAAGAAATCTTGATGACATTCTGAAAGGATCCCTTTCGAATAACATTGTGTCCTTTTGACGTTTGAAGTGTGAAGGTGTTTCTTTGATCCTTGCAAGTTTTGACAGTATAAACTGTGCGGTTAAAACCGAATCTGCTTTTGTTTACTTGTTTATTCTGCATTTGCCCCCTTGTGGGCGCTGCAGGTGTCAAGGGGGGCGGTAAGAGACCCAGAAAAAAAGGGGGGGCGTTGTGTAGAGGACTGGGTTGTTATTTGTAACTCTATTGAGCTAGCAGGCCTCTTAGACAATGACTACATGAGCTCTCGACTCTCAACAACAACTTGTGAACATCAACTAATATGAATTAAAAGATTGCTCAAACTCGGTTCTATATTTCTCTTCGCGCAGTTCATATATCTGTCCTATTTTATTGAATATAGAAAAAATTTAAATCATGTCAATCGGTCGCTCCGCTTCATAACGGGGCATCTCGACAGGATAGAATTTATGGAACACTAATTGTCAAACGTATTGCTATTGCCATTGCCAAATCTGTATGTGGGCATTTGCTATCATAATACGAGTATAATCATTTGCGCAAAGGTGTAGGGTAGGTAGGTTTTAGCTGATGTAGCGAATGCTTTGAGCTCTTGAATAATTTATTTTATCACTGGCGAAATGACGTCGGGTAGGTAGCTGATGTAACGCACGTTTTGAGCTTTTGAACTCCTTAAATCTTTTATGTGGAAAATAAAAAAAGGACCTTTATCCTTTCTTACAAATGTATTTTTGGGGAAAATAAAAAAAGGATAAAGATCCTTTTTTATAAATGTATTTCTGGGAAAAAAAAAGATAATATGAAAAGGAGAAAGATCCTTTTTTACAAATGTATTTCTAGGAAAAATAAGAATTCATATTTTTGGACTACTATATAATAATTGTGCTTAAGTATTCCTATATAAGCAATGTAATATTTATTTTATATTCATTTGTGGTTTTGCGCGCAATAGATGAGCATTACTTACGCCTCCTTTACACTACTCGCGAAGTTAAACGTATTTCTCAAAGAAAAACAATGTCGGAAGAAAAAAAGAAGAGACGGCAATACTGTGCGGAATACATTAAATTCGGATTCATTGAAAATCCCACAAACCCATCCTCGCCTTTGTGTCTTCTATGTCTAAAAACATTTTCGAATGAAGCAATGAAGCCTTCAAGACTGCAAGATCATTTGAATAAAATGCATCCAGATAAGAGAGACAAGAATGTAGCATATTTTCAAGACCTAGAGAAGAAGCATAATACTCAGCCAAGTGTAGCAAAACGATTTTCGGCAGCTGCTAAGCAAGATGACGACGGACTTCGAGCTTCGAACAATATCTCTTTGTTAATTGCTCTAAAAGGCAAACGACATAACATCGCAGAAGAGTTAATATTGCCAGCAACAAATGAAGTAATAACTACAGTGCTTCATAAACCGGCCGCAGATATTATCCGAAAAATTCCTTTGAGTAATAATTCTGTGCAAAGACGAATTGATGAAATGGCTGAAAACATTGAAGAATCATTGTTGTTGTCTTACGTGAGTTTTATTAAAGATAAGAAAATATGTGAAGAACTATTATTTGATAGAAATTTAGACCCCGATACAAAAGGCGAAACCATATTCAATACATTGGAAAAGTTTTGCGATGAGAAAGAAATTCCTTTGAAAAATATTATTTCAGTTGCTACGGATGGCGCTCCGGCTATGTCAGGGTGCCATAAAGGCTTAATAGCGTACTTAAAAAATAAAATTCCAGATGTCCTTGGTGTACATTGCGTTATTCATAGACAACATTTAGTTGCTAGAAACTTAAGTAAAAACCTATTTCAATCACTGCAATATGTCATCAAAGCAATCAATAAAATCCGCAACAGCTCTTTTAATGATAGATTATTTCATCAGCTTTGTGTTACTAATAACGAGGATTTCAATCGTTTGTTGTTTCATACTGAAGTTCGTTTGCTATCAAGAAGCAATTGTCTGACTCGATTCTACAACCTGTTTGACTCTGTTATAGAGTTCTTGAAAACTAAAGATAAAGAATTTCAAGACAAGCTCATAACATCAATGATATAGCTTACATGACAGATCTGTATAAATTGTTCAACGACATGAATCTCCAACTGCAAGGCGATAAACTAAATTTATTTAAAACAAAAAACGTCGTTGCTGCTTTCGCAGCCAAACTGCTTCTACACAAAAAGAATCTGGGCAGACGTGAGTTTCACAATTTTCCGAATTTATCAGTATCATGTAGTAACGACGAATTGTTTGCCTACTGCCAACATTTGGAAAACTTCCACATTGACTTCACCGAACGATACCAGGACATTTTGAACTTGGAAATACCAGACTGGGTGTTGGATCCGTTTTCAAATGTCAACACAGCAATGTCACCTCAGCTGGAAGAAGAACTTATAGAATTGACAATAAACGAGGAAATAAAAATCAAGATCAAAATGGTTACCAAGAATGGTTTTGGCTACAAAAACCGATCTCGCAATTGTACCATGGATTGTGGTCAATCGTTCAACGATTCTTGATAGCATTCCTATCGTCATATTTGTGTGAATGTGGATTTAGTGCTGTGACAACACTGCTTACTAAAAATAGAAAGCGTTTGCTTGTTACCGAACGTGGCGACTTGCGACTGTTCTTGAGTAAATTGGAACCTGATACGAGTATTAACAAACTTATTAAACAGCATCAGATTCATCCTTCACATTAGTTTTTATACATATATGGATCGATTATTTTAGTTTTATTTTTAATAAAATATTCTCTGTTTTAATACTATAAAGCTGTGTTTCAATAATCATTCTTATTGGCAGGTGGAGCCCGTAAGAGTTAACTTGAGACCTAAGCGCCGTTGTATGTTACCTACTGCGCTTAGGTTTCAAGTTGCTGGTTATAGTAAAAGTTTCGTTTAGAATTCTCCGTTAATATACATATATAGGTCACAATAATTAATTTGAAGTTATAGTGGTTTTTAAATAGGTGAAAAAATGGGGGCGCTAACAAATATTTATTCTCAAAGTGGGCGGTAGACAAAATAAGTTTGGGAACAAGCCAGTGGTTGGCGATAATAAGCGGCAGTCCAAAAAACAGGTAAAATATTTTTTTACACATTTATCTATTTTAGACATAAATAATGTAACATTTAATGTATCTGGCGTATTTAGTTTCCAATTTATCGCACTTTTAGTAGTTTTTAACAGTACCGTTATATAGGGAGGGAGTGGGGTTATCCTCCGATTTCATCATTAAAATATACTTATATACATTACAAACTGAATTTTATTATACAAGTATTAACATTACTTTTTTGGTAAAAACCTTATATATGGTTTATATACACCCGACTCTTTTTTTACACGGATTTGAAGTTACACGGTTGAGAAAATTTTTTTTTGTAAAAAATTTTTAATCTACTAAGGTTTTTAAATCACTGTCTTGTAATTATGTTTGTTTTTACCACACTTAGCACCATTGCTGAAATGAACATACCTAACAGTAACTGGGAAATTCCTTTATTCGATAACTCTTACCTACACATTTTGTTCGCATGATATTCACATTGCTGAAATGGATATCTCCAGCGATGATACCGACTTTAGTCCAGTTGCAAACAATTGCGCTTATTATCAAGTAGCGATAAATAATTATGTAGCAATGTAAATATTTTTTCCTTATTTCTATTCTAATTTTTCTGTTCTTAGTTCTGGATTATCAGGTTTCTTTGTTTTTTGCTTAATATAAGTACCAAATTTTCACCTGTACGAATTATGTATTTTAAGTTTTAATGCACGAAAAATGCCATATGAACATACAATTTGTAGGAATATCTGAATTTTTATAGTTTTCCAATTTTTTTACACGGTTTTTCGAAGTAAATATTGTTCTTTATTTAATCTTACACGGTTTTCAGATGACATGGAACGTATCCCCTTTTTCTATAGGAAACGCCTCTTTTTTACACAGTTTTTTTACACGGATTTCTGAGGAACGTATCTTCTTCTTCTTCTTAATTGGCGTAGACACCACTTACGCGATTATAGCCGAGTTAACAACAGCGCGCCAGTCGTTTCTTCTTTTCGCTACGTGGCGCCAATTGGATATTCCAAGCGAAGCCAGGTCCTTCTCCACTTGGTCCTTCCAACGGAGTGGAGGTCTTCCTCTTCCTCTGCTTCCCCGGCGGGTACTGCGTCGAATACTTTCAGAGCTGGAGTGTTTTATTCCATCCGGACAACATGATCTAGCCAGCGTAGCCGCTGCCTTTTAATTCGCTGAACTATGTCAATGTCATCGTATATCTCGTACAGCTCATCGTTCCATCGAATGCGATATTCGCCGTGGCCAATGCGCAAAGGACCATAAATCTTTCGCAGAATTTTTCTCTCGAAAACTCGTAACGTCGACTCATCGGTTGCTGTCATCGCCCAAGCCTCTGCACCATATAGCAGGACGGGAATTATGAGCGACTTATAGAGTTTAGCTTTTGTTCGTCGAGAGAGGACTTTACTTTTCAATTGCCTACTCAGTCCGAAGTAGCACCTGTTGGCAAGAGCAATCCTGCGTTGGATTTCCAGGCTGACCTTATTAGTGGTGTTAATGCTGGTTCCTAAATATACGAAATTATCTACAACTTCAAAGTTATGACTGTCAACAGTGGCGTGAGAGCCAAGTCGCGAGTGCGACGACTGTTTGTTTGATGACAGCAGATATTTCGTTTTGCCCTCGTTCACTGCCAGACCCATTTTCTGTGCTTCCTTGTCCAGCCTAGAGAAAGCAGAACTAACGGCGCGGGTGTTGAGGCCGATGATATCAATATCGTCGGCATACGCCAACAGCTGTACACTCTTATAGAAGATGGTACCTTCTCTGTTTAGTTCTGCAGCTCGAACTATTTTCTCCAGGAGCAGGTTGAAGAAGTCGCACGATAGGGAGTCGCCTTGTCTGAAACCTCGTTTGGTATCGAACGGCTCGTAGAAGCTGATGCATGCTCCCTATTAGTTCTTCGCCGCCGTGTTTGAATAGCTCGGCCGGTAGTCCGTCGGCCCCTGTCGCTTTGTTGTTCTTGAGGCGGGCAATTGCTATTCGAACTTCTTCATGGTCGGGTAATGGAACGTCTGCTCCATCGTCATCGATTGGGGAATCGGGTTCTCCTTCTCCTGGTGTTGTGCGTTTACTGCAATTCAGCAGGCTGGAGAAGTGTTCCCTCTATAATTTAACTATGCTCTGGGCATCAGTAACTAGATCACCTTTGGGGGTTCTACAAGAGTATGCTCCGGTCTTGAAACCTTCCGTAAGCCGCCGCATTTTTTCGTAGAGTTTTCGAGCATTACCCCTGTCGGCCAGCTTATCAAGCTCTTCGTACTCACGCATTTCGGCCTCTTTCTTCTTCTGTCTGCAAATGCGTCTCGCTTCCCTCTTCAACTCTCGGTATCTATCCCATCCCGCACGTGTAGTGGTCGATCGTAACGTTGCGAGGTAGGCAGCCTGTTTTCTCCCGCTGCGACAGGGCACTCCTCGTCGTACCAGCTGTTCTTTTGCTCTTTCCGAAAACCAATGGTTTCGGTTGCAGCTGTACGTATGGAATTTGAAATGCCGTCCCACAGTTCCCCTATACCGAGTTGTTGACTAGTGCTCTCAGAGAGCAGGAGTGCAAGCCGAGTAGAAAATCGTTCGGCAGTCTGTTGTGATTGCAGCTTTTCGACGTCGAACCTTCCTTGTGTTTGTTGGCGTGCGTTTTTTGCAGCACAGAGGCGAGTGCGAATCTTAGCTGCAACAAGATAGTGGTCCGAGTCGATGTTAGGACCTCGGAGCGCACGCACATCTAAAACATTGGAGTAGTGTCTTCCATCTATCACAACATGATCGATCTGGTTGTTAGTTTTTCGATCCGGAGACAGCCAGGTGCTTGATGAATCTTCTTATGCTGGAATCTAATACTACAGATAACCATATTTCGGGCCCCGGCGAAGTCAATCAGCCTCAACCCATTTGGGGATGTTTCGTCGTGGAGGCTGAATTTACCGACCGTAGTGCCAAATATACCTTCTTTGCCCACCCGGGCGTTAAACTCGCCAAGCACGATTTTGACATCGTGGCGGGGGCAGCTCTCATAAGCGCGCTCCAAGCGCTCATAGAAGGCGTCTTTGGTCACATCGTCCTTCTCTTCCGTTGGGGCGTGGGCGCAAATCAGCGATATGTTGAAGAACCTCGCTTTGATGCGGATTGTGGCTAGACGTTCATTCACCGCAGTGAATGATAGTACTCGGCGACGGAGTCTCTCTCCCACCACGAATCCTACACCAAACTTGCGCTCCTTTATATGGCCACTGTAGTAAATGTCACAAGGACCTACTCGTCTCTGTCCTTGCCCCGTCCATCGCATTTCTTGGACGGCGGTGATGTCAGCCTTTATTTTTGCGAGGACATCAACCAGCTGGGCAGCGGCACCTTCCCAATTAAGGGTCCAGACATTCCAGGTGCATGCCCTCAAATCGTAGTCCTTATTCCGTTTGCCATGGTCGTCATCAAAAGGGGGGTCTCTCATCCGAGGCTGTTTAAACGTTTTCGTCCCAAGCCCAACGCACAACCCTCGAACGGATGTTCTTAGGTACCCAGAGGATACTTGGTCAAAGACCGGAAGTAGTGAGCTGCTTGAACCATGGCTCCCAAGTGAATGGCGATCAGAGAACTTTCCTCACTTGCGTGAACTTCTACACATGACTCCATCCTCCAACGTATCTACCGTGTAAAAAAAGAGTTGGGTGTATAACTTATATTGTTATACTTTGTATAATTTACAATACTAAATACATCAGTTTAGTAATTCTTAATACAACACAATTTACACAATTTGTACATATGTAAGCCAATTTAACAATATTTTTTTTTTAATTAAATAATTTAGAAGTATTAGTATTGGGTCATTTAAATATATCATTGAAATTAGTCTTTGTCGGAATGGCCAAATTTGATTTTTGCGTTTATCTTGCCGTTTTGAAATGTCTGCATGCGTGACTCCCAAAGTTCATGTGAAGCTTTCTTATGTTCGTAGCAATCTTTTTCGAGGAAGGCCTCCAAGTAAGTTCTTCACTTTTAAATCGTGCAAAACACTTTTAGTCCGCAAGCTCAGCTAGTGCATGCTCACTATAAACTTCCACCAAAATAGATGACTTTCGGCCATATATAATGGAAATTTTCAAACATTAGAAATAACGATGAAAAGCTTAAATGAGAAAATAGGTTTGTTGAACATAATTAAATAGTTAGATGCTTTTTATGCGATATATATGTATGTAGTTACCGAACTCTTTATGGGAGTTTTTAATATAAACAAATCTTTCTAACATACAAAGAAATTGCGATTAAGGAAATGTTGGGTGAGCTTTTGGTAAACAACAGTGGTTAATCTTGCTGTAAATTAAATAAATCCAGCACCTTCAGTGTTGAGAATTTCGCCTGCGACTTTAATAATTTCATATGTATACGTGTGAAATAATAAAACGATATTTAACTATTATATTAAACAATTGTTGTAGCTTATATTTTTCCACTTTATTGTAAATGTCATCAATATATTCGTCAAGTTTTATTTTATGAATTTTACAGTGTTCAAGTGTACGGACGTGTTTTTTAATTCGCTCCGTGAATTTTGTGATTAAAACGCATAAAAGCAAAAAATTAAAAAAAAAAAAACAAAAAATAAACAAATAGCTAACAGTGCACACAAGTTATTATATTTAAACATAAACAAATTGTGCACGAAACAAAAAGTAAAAACAAAAAAAAGAAAAATAATCAACAATCAAAAATGAGTGCTACTCAGCCTCACCAACAAGGCCGTAGGCATTCTTTAAATGCCTACTTTAGCTATGTCGAGCCAACAACAGTAACTCCTGGCAAAAACAAAATTAACGGCGATGACTCATCATCGCAGCGATCAACCGAAAGAGCAAGTAAGCAAGCGCAGTCAGCAGAAGCAGCAGAGAACAGCAAACGGGCAACAACAAATGCGCCGACAGTAAACAGTATGCAAGTACCAGCAAGCACACGGACAGTGAAGGAAAACAAAATGCAAGGTGAGAATGTACCAAGCAAAAAAGGGCCGTCTGTTCAGACTGGTATTGATCGCTATATTAACGTAAAAAGGAAACTAAGTCCAGTTAAATCAGCGGTCAATACCAAAAAATTTCAACCAGGCACGCCAAATAGTAAAAAGCCAGAAATCCTAAATGGCAACAGATTTGCCATACTAAGCAATGGTTCAGACGACGATGCGAAGGGTACCACCACAGTCGTTAATGCCAAACCACCCCCAATATATTTGCGCGAGCGTAGCAGTAATGCTCTCGTTGCTGAATTAAGCAAAATTGTAGGTACTAACAATTTTCATATAGTGCCTTTGAAAAAAGGCAATATAGACGAAACAAAAATTCAGACCTACACTGAAAAAAGTTTCATGGAAATCGTTAAATTTTTGTCAAATAAAAACAAAAATTATTATTCGTATCAACTGAAGAGCTCTAAGGGCCTAGTTGTTGTAATCAAGGGTATAGAGTCCGCCGTAGACTCCAGTGAAGTCAAAGAAGCACTGGAAGAATGCGGTTTTGGTATTAAAACTGTTGTAAATATATTTAATAGAAACAAAGTACCACAGCCAATGTTTAAAATTGAACTGTTGCCCAATTCGAATCAACTTAAAAAAATGAGACCCATCCTATATATAATCTTAAATATTTGCTGCATCGTAGAGTAACTGTGGAAGAACCACATAAAAGAAACGGCCCGGTACAATGTACTAACTGCCAAGAATATGGGCATACTAAATCATATTGCACTCTACGCAGTGTTTGTGTGGTATGTGGTGATTTACATCCCACTTCAAAATGCACCCTTAAGAAAGAAGAATTAAATAAAAAATGCAGCAATTGCGGAGGAAATCACACTGCTAACTACAGAGGTTGCCCTGTATATAAAGATTTGAAATCAAAGTTGTCACAGGGCATTCAAGCACGTCGTAACCAAATGTTACAAACACCCCGTAATGAAATTATAGCAACCTCAGAAAAAAGATCAAATCCCATTACTTCTAACAATAATAATATGCAAGGAAGCTATGCAAATGTGGTGAAAGGCAACACTGTGCAAATGCAACAGCCGCAAAATCCTCCAAATGGAGGTATTGAAACTATGATTATAAATCTTACACAGTGCATGACACAATTTATGTCCACCATGCAAAACATGATCCAGGATTTAATAAAATCTCAAAATCAAATGCTGCAAAATTTATTAAGTAAAAAATGAGCTTCCTAAATATCTGTATATGGAATGCTAACGGTGTTAACCAACATAAATTAGAGATTATCAGATTTCTGTCTGAAAAGAATATAGATGTAATGCTTATTTCAGAAACTCATCTAACAAATAAAAATAATTTCAGTATACCAGGATTTAGGCTATATGTTACAAATCATCCGGATGGAAAAGCGCATGGTGGCACGGCAGTGTTGATTAGAAATCGTTTAAACCACTATGCCCTAGAATCTCATGCTACTCCACAGTTACAAGCTACAACAATATCACTCAAAAATCGGGGTTGTGACTTAAACCTTACGGCTATATACTGTCCACCTCGTTTTAAAACTACAGAAATCGAGTTTAAAGACTTTTTTGGAACACTAGGTCAAAGATTTCTAGCAGGTGGAGATTACAACGCAAAACATACGTACTGGGGCTCACGTCTTATTAATCCGAAAGGACGACAGTTGTACTACACTATTATGAATAAGCATAATAAGCTGGATATAATATCTCCTGGTAAGCCGACATACTGGCCCAGTGATAGAAGAAAAATACCAGACTTAATAGATTTTGCTGTAGTCAAAAATATAGATAGATCACTTATGACAGCTGACACATGTACAGACTTATCATCTGATCATTCTCCTGTACTAATAAAGTTATACGAACAGCCCATGATAATTGAGCCAAAAGTTTCTCTAACATCATATAAAACTAACTGGTTGAAGTATAGAAAGTATATCAGCAGCCATATCAATATTGATTGCAAAATAAATACAGAAAGAGACATTGATGAAAATATAAGAGAAATTAATGAGAAATTAATGTACCTAATAAACTGGAATAGTTGGTTGAAAGATATAAAATAGAAAACTTACGTATAGATGAATTGTTCTCCGAAGTTTTCCCTCAAAATGGCTGTGTGGCATGTAGCGCCATCTTGTTGAAACCACATGTCATATCAATATTGATTCCACCAGCGTATTTTTTCGGGATGCATGTTGATGCAGCTGTACTGGCAACACCAGAAAGAAACAATAAACCAGTTGGTTTTAGAAAGATCACAAATAATGAAATAGAGAAACTTGTAAATGAGAAAAGGCGAGCTAGGCGGGAATGGCAGTTAAATCGCTCCCCTTCAACTCTGCTTCAACTGAAATCTGCTGTACGAAAGTTAAAAAAAGCGCTTAAACATGAAGAAGAACACAACACTGAAAATTATATAAAAAAATTGTGTCCAAATTCTAGCAAGCAAAACTCCTTTGGAAAGCCCAAAAATCTTTCAAGCCACCAGTAGTTTCCAACATGCCTCTAAGACAGTTGAATGGTAATTGGGCACGTAGTGATGAGGATAAAGCAAATTGCTTTGCAAATCACCTAGAAAAGGTATTTCAACCCAATTCCCCAAAGAACAACTTTGAGTTGCCAACCTTGCCTAATACCGCAAACGAGTCGCATGTGTCTATTAGGACTTCTACTTCTGAAGTTACTAGAATAATAAAAGAACTTAACCCAAAAAAGTCACCAGGATATGACAATATTACACCAAAAATGCTAATTGAGTTACCAAATATTGCCGTAGAAGTGCTCTCTTTGCTCTTCAATGCAATTCTTAATCTCGGACACTATCCTAATTCATGGAAAAAGTCGCAGATTATCTTGATAGACAAACCTGGGAAAGACTTAACACAGCCGTCTTCATACAGACCAATCAGTCTTCTATCCTGTCTTTCTAAAATATTTGAAAAAGTGTTGCTATCAAAGATGTCTCCTTTCCTCCACGAAAATAATATAATACCAACGCACCAATTCGGGTTTCGTGAAAAACATAGCACGATAGAGCAAGTAAATAGAATTACTAACGAAATAAGAAAAGCATTTGAGCACAGAGAGTACTGTTCAGCTATATTCCTAGACGTGGCTCAGGCGTTTGATAAGGTATGGCATGAGGGCCTTTTATATAAGATTAAAAATATCCTACCTTCAGAATTGTATAAAATATTGGAGTCTTATTTAAAAAATAGAAAATTTATGGTAAAAGTGGGAGATTTCATATCTGATGAAAGACAGATAAGGGCTGGCGTACCCCAGGGCAGTGTTTTAGGCCCAACACTATACATCATATATACAGCAGATCTTCCAACAGCTAATAATATATTGACTTCAACTTTTGCGGATGACACAGCTTTAGTGAGCCGTAACAAATGCCACATAATAGCATCAAGAATACTAGCCGAGCACCTAAGGTTTGTCGAAGAATGGCTAGCCAACTGGCGTATAAATGTTAATGAACAAAAGTGTAAGCATGTTACATTTTCGCTTAGACCAAAAATGTGTCCGGAAGTAAAAATTAATAATATTTTAGTACCCCAAGCGAATGAAGTAACTTATCTTGGTATTCACCTCGATAGAAGACTTACGTGGAGAAAACACATAGCGAGTAAAATAACTTGCATGAAGATAAGAGCTGCAAATTTAAATTGGCTATTAAATAAAAACTCCAAACTTAGCCTAGACAACAAAGTGCTTTTATATAAAGCGGTCATAAAGCCGATTTGGATGTATGGAATTCAACTGTGGGGTACGACCTGTGCAACTAATATAGACATAATACAAAGGTTCCAATCAAAAATGCTTAGATCAATCACGTGTTCGCCATGGTACATGCGTAATGAAAATATCCATAAAGACCTTGGTATTTCTATGGTAAAGAAAGAAGTAGAAGACAGCAAATTGAAATATATATCTAAACTCCGTGATCACCCAAACCCTTTGGCTAATGCTTTGGTACATTCCTGCAATCAAACACGCCTTAAAAGAAGAGATATGCCCGCGTACTAAGGAGCAATGTATCACCAAAACAGCTCAATCATTTGCTTGAGCGTGTCTAGTTTTTAATTAGATTTAAGATTTTATAACTTATTGTTAGGCTTTAAAACAAAAAGCAGATTCAATAATAAGACGCCATTTGAACCTCACCGAATATGGAACATGGATAAAACCGGGTGCCCGACCGTGCCAACCAGACCTGTCAAAACCATCGCGCGCAAAGGACAAAAGCAGGTCGGCTCATCAACATATGCCGAAAAAGGCACCAATGTGTCTTTGGCTTTGGCCGTCAGCGCTAGTGGCCAGTCTATACTGTCATTCTTCCTCTTTCCCCGAGTCAACATGAAAGAGATTTTTATGACTCATGCGAGTCATGGCGCTGTTGGTGTTGCGAACGGTTCTGGTTACATGAACTCTGACGTATTCCCTCATTCCATGCGTCATTTCATCAAGCACACCGGTGCTAATGCCGATTCGCCAACCATGTTGCTGCTGGACAACCACGGTTCGCATTTATCGATCGAGGCGATAGATTTGGCGTTGGATCATGGCATCACGTTGCTGTCTTTTCCGCCGAAATGCACGCACAAAATGCAGCCGCTAGTATTGCGGTATTTGCACCATTTAAAGGCATGATGACCGTGAAGCATGATGCATGGAAAAAGTCCAACATTGGTGTCACTTTCGATCTGCATCATGTGCCGCTCCTTGTCGATCAGTGCCTCGATGTTATGTTAACGCCGAAAACCATCAAATCCGGCTTCCGAACAACTGGCATCTACCCGTTCAACCCGCAAATTTTCACTGAAATTGACTTTGTCGCTTCGGAACTGAGCGGCGAAAATTTGTTCGGTGACGAAGAGAAAGGCGCCGACAATCAACGTCGAGTTCTTGCCTCTGGTGATGCCATTGTGACTGCTGCGAATGAGGAGGTGTCAACGTCGGAGGCATCGACAAGTGCCCCAGCTTCAACAAGTGGTGCTGCATCATCGTCGTTGTCTCTTGTTTCGGCTCCACAGCTCCGTGATGCATTGAAATCGGTTGGCCCGTTGAAATTGGGCACACCTGCGCCGAAATCAAAACGTGGCCGCAAGACAATGGAGTCAACGATTTTGACATCGCCTGAGGTTGTCGCAGATCTGGGTGACAAGGCCGAAAAAAAGCGGCAAAAATTGACGAAGGCAGCCGATGAACCAGCAGCCAAGAAGCAAAAAGGCCGTGGCAAATCGAAGACGCCACGGAAGAGAAGCACGCCTCCGACCGAAACCGACATCGAAGAGGACTTCGATTTTTGCACGATTTGCAAGAAAAAGATGCCGAAGCACAAGAATCGTCAAAACACGGCCCATTGCATCGTTTGTGATCGAGGGGTTCACTTGAAATGTGCCGGACCGAACCCGAACACTTACAACTGCATCCACTGCGAGTCGGAATAATTTTTTTCGCCAATTCCTATTTTTCTTATTATTTATGAATCTCTATTTCATTTCCATTGATAAATAAACGTTTTTCATCGGTAACAATCATGTTTTAATCGATTTTAACCACCTTTTTTCAAAATCGCAAAATCAGGTTTTTTGCGCCAATGGCTATAACTTTTAAATTTTTGTAGAATTTTATCAAACCAATGTTATCAAAAGGAAGGTTACGACTCGCACTACAAATCCATGCTTTAGAATTTTCACAAAAAAATAACTTTTATGTGACTTTTTAACCGAAATCAACGAATGGCCCAACATTCCCCTACTGTTAATCACTTTGCACACATTTTTCACTTACACTAAGTTATAACATAAACTTTCACATAACAATCGCATTTCCTTATTGAGATTACTGCAGCACTCCCTAATATGCGACGTGTTTGTTCTTGCATTTTTGGTATAGCGTGTGGTATTTTACTCTGAGACTCACCCAAATCTAGCTGCATCTTTAAAATTCTTTGTAGTGAACTCGTTGTTTGAAGGCTTCTACAACTGGTCCTATGAGGGTTCACGTTCACAATTGTACAAAAACTGCCAGTGCAAGATATTAGATTTACCGAGGAAGAATGTGTGGTTGAATGAAATTTCAATAATATATTAAATATATTTAATGCTTTGTCTTCCAATTACTTATTTTTTCTTGTTCTTAAAAGCTTCTAATTAGGTAAATATTAATAAAATATATTATAATATTATAAACTTACCTATTTACTTCAATGGCAAAAATTTTCTACATATTCATTGTCAATATGTGTGTCTCATTCTTACACATTCAAAAATTATATATGATGAATGTTGCTACTCTTACAACAGAATTTTCAATTTCAAAACAAAAAGTTAGATATGGATATGCAGTAGTAAAACAGGTGAAACTACAAATGTAGTTGTGAATTGGTTACCCCCTTTTTGCAGGGATGTACTTATATACACGTTGACATTTGATACTGCTAAGTAGAACAACACTTTGCGACGAAATACCTATTCTTTCTTAAAAAACAAACTATATTAAATCTCTTTAGATAATGATTGTAAACATATGTAAAATTCACTAAAAAATCTGATCTCACAAATTACATACTGATTTCGCAATTTATGCGAGATTCTTAGTGGTACTTCGTTGTTTTGCTTGACATCGGTTTAGCAGCCCATGATCTTTCAGTGATAAAAAGAAAAACACGAGATCATGGGTTCTCTAGAGAGGAGTTTCGGATCATTTTATCCAGGATTGAGACAGCACTCGAAATACATGTTACAAGTATGGCACCATTGCCGTTTTGGTCCGATCGGACCAAAATTGCTAGTTTTAAATTGGTTGGGAGGCAATATTTTTTCAAATGTATTTAGAAAGGAAGTTAATCTTAGGATTTGAACGCTTAAAATTTCAAACATTCTTGTAAGCTATTAATTATTTTTCTTTCTCGTTTACTGACATAGAAACCGCTTACACGATTTTAGCCGAGTTAGCAACAGCGCGCCAGTAGTTTCTTCTTTTCGCTACGTGGCGCCAATTGGATATTCCAAGCGAAGCCAGGCCCTTCTCCACTTGGTCCTTCCAACGGAGTGGAGGTCTTCCTCTTCTTCTGCTTCATCCGGTGGGTACTACGTCGAATACTTTCAGAGCTGGAGTGTTTTCGTCCATTCGAACCACATGACCTAGCCAGTGTAGCCGCTGTCTTTTAATTCGCTAAACTATGTCAATGTTGTCCTATATCCAGATCCGTGCAGCGTAGTTCACGACAAACCGTTCGATTGCCTTGTAGTATGTTGCTGTTCATAAATATATGAGCATAAAACTTGTATTACCTTAATATAGAGTTATATATAGAAAATTATATTTTTGATACAAGTGTAACAACAACAAAAACAGAGGATACTAAGCAAAGAGCTCAACATCCAAAGCAGCCAATAGTATCAAGTAGAATAAACTGGCCGCCAAAGAGAAGGTACTGCTCAAAAGATAAAAGAAATCTCAATATCAAGAGCCGATCCTAGCGGATAGTCAAATATAAAGTTGCTGGCGCCTCAGTTGATGAGAAAGAGATAAAGGGAAAGACACATGTGATGGAGGAGTACGAGAATTTTCTGAAAAGGAAGCAATCGAAACTTTCCACGGCAATCTTCAAAACAAATATTAAGAAATTAAATCACTCCCCAAACGAAACGTTGGAAACTGGCCGAAAATACTTGACAATCCAGCGGCTCCCCATCCATAATTTTACCCCTCATAAGTCCTTAGGAGTTACAGAGAATTTAAATTCACGGCGTAGGCCTCTTTGAATTTTCTAGCCGCTAGTGTCGCTAAACTTAGCGAAACTTACACAGCCCTAAACTGAAGATCTTTCCTGCTAAGAATATCACTAAAAGACATCGTGCATTTGGTTACCTTCTCTAGAAAAGCCAGGTGGAAAGCTCCTGCGACGCGTTAAGCAACAGAATAAGCCTGTATCAGGTATAGACGACCGTCAGCTCAAAGAAGCTGAACCTAATAAAGCAAACAGACCCATATTTACAGGCCTGAGAAAGAGATAACGACGTCAAAGGACTGAAATGAAATGAAGGTAGGTCAAGGGCGTAAATTGTCATACATTATGTTACACATAAGTTCCTTGTTCACGTTACAGTACAGCATATACCATACTGATTAGAATGGAACAAAAGGCAGGGAGTTTCACGACATGGCACACGACATGGACGTGCCAACAGAATAGCTCAAGAAACTAAAAGATGGCAACAAAGGAAAAGAAGAGATTATGATAGGGTGTAACGCAAACGCAATACAAACTCTATGATTAAGTTCCAGCACAATCATCAGACGTGAGTCACTCTTACATTTTATTCTAAATAGCTATTAAAGCAAATGTAATAGAGGCGATAAGCCAGCCTTCACATTCCCAAGTTCGGAAAGATTTACATGGTGGGATTAAGTACGGGATCTCGGAGTATCTACATAGACAGGTAGCCTTGTCGTAGAAGATAGAAGGGTCTCCGAGGAATCATCTCTGACGGATCACTCCTTAATTCTTATCAAAACGCTTAAAAATAAGCAGGAATTATAATAAAATTAGATATACTCAACACGAGTTGAAGGGAGTCCCTCCTTGGTAAAACAGCTATAAGAACGGAACTGCGGAAAGCATTCAATGAAAGTTATAGGACCTAAATTTAGCAACCCTAAACCCTAAAGAAATTCTGCAGTGGGTGGCGGCACTGAACAAAATATTAATACAACTCAACGGAGGAGGAGTTAAAGCAGTAGCATATGCAAATGATATTGTGTTAATAGTATCCGAACTGTTCCCATCCACAATTAGTGAAATAATGGAATGAACGTTTGGAAAGTTACACTTGCGAATCGGTAGCAACGGACTAGCGATTAACCAAAATACCTCAATATCATTTTGCAACACTAGGTGGTTCTATAATTTCTCTATCCCACACGGCAAATATTTGGGGGTCGACATTTACATATGTACATTTGTATACACATATTTAACCCTTTCATGCCCGATGTTGCCTATAAGCAACATTTACATATGTATATGCTTCTAAGTCATATAAATTTATATGTATATAAATTTTTTTGACGCGAGGTTTTTTGCATTATGTAGTCTTGTGTATTGTGTAAGCTTACAGTGAATTGTTCTATCGTAAGCTATGCAATGGTTAATTCAGTAGGCGTTTTTTGTACAGTGAAATTGTCAAGATCGCGAATGGTCAAAATCACGAAAAAAGGCGTTTACGCAAAAAATTTTTAAAAAGATTAAAATAGCTGTTTTATTGTAAAACCAAGGAAACAACATAATAAGGTAATAAAGTTATTAATAATAAAAATAAATCATTTGAAAAGTGTTTAGTTTGTTTAAAATAATTTTGTAAAAGTGCTGTTGTCTATAGGCAACATCCTGTAACTAACGAACCAGGACACTAAGGACTTTTAAATTTTTATCATTTCATACTTGAGTTAATACTTACATATATCTCTCCTAAAAAAATGTTTTAGCTCCATTCATTTTAATTCGGGCATGAGAGGGTTAATTATTTGAAAACAAATTTGTAATTTTTGATTGTTGCTTTTTTATTTTTGCTGCATTAGAAGTTTAGATTAGAAAACTGACACAACAACAAAACGCACGCAGAAAAATATTTGGAATTTACGTGGAATGACATTTAAAAAAATAATTGCAACCCTGTGACATATTTCACCGTTAAATTGTCGAGTAAAATTTAAATATATTTTATAATTTCTATTTAAATTCTAAAAAATTTTTACAGTTTTTGATAGTAATGAATTCTTAGGGCGCGACCCCTGCGAAGAGAAAAGGCAGCAGCCAAACAAAAAGTGGAAGAAGAGTCAGGTCTCCATTGTAGAGTTTTTGATGGAAAAGGTGGAATTTGAGGTAAGTTTATAATTTTTTTTTTATCTAATTCGGTTTTCTATCTTTTCGGGCTCCAACTTCGGAAATGTTTTATAAACGAGTTTTACAAAAAATCGCAGTTGGATGGCTCATGGGGTCTGGTGCGGTGGAAGGTCCAGCATTTGAAAGCGCAGTGGTGCATTGCATGAAAAAGTGGAACTCTGAACTGTTTTACAAATATGCATTTTTTATATATTATTGCACGTACATAGTGAGATTATGTTCTCATCTAAAATAATTTACAAAAGTTGTAGTGAGTTTGTCTCATTTTTTGTAAATACCGTTATTTATTGAGAGTAACAACAGGTCGGATTTTTTCATTAGTCTTTACACAACTTTTTGCGAGGTCGCTGCCGCTATTGTTTATCAGATAGAAACTAGATTTCTGTTCTTAGTTATAGTGTATGGTCCGCTGTATTTAACTGCATACTAATTGTTTTGGTTAAGTGGTTTTTTGATAAGAAATTAATCATAACGGAAAGGTAAGTTTCGATGTCCCATACGACGCTTAAATCCTTTTTCTATTAATAATTGTAAAACTAGTCGACTATACAAATTGAATTTTTCTGTTAACAGCTAACTTTTAGCGGTCTAAAAACTGGTGAAGCAATTTTGTTTGAAATCGCTTTGCTTACATTATATTCTTGGTGATAATAAAGTGTCTGTACATGACGCCAAAGCATAAGTTATCTGACATCTTCAACTTTTACTGACGTTTGTAATGAACAAAGCCCTTTTTTGTACTGCAAATCTCAATAACGCAAAAATGAGCGACCAGCAACCATCAACCAGTGCTAGCCGCATGCTAAAATTTCGAGAAAAGCAAAAAGAGAAAGATCCAAAATTTACCGCTAATGAGACTAAAAGATTGCGTGAGCTTCGTAAACGAAAAGCAGAAAATCTTTCTCAAGGTGAGTTAAAAGCAATTTTACTTAAGGAAAGGGATAAGAAGAGATTGCAAAGGGCAAAAAAGCGGGTTGAACTTAAAAATCCTACTGATTCTCCTGTCATTACTGAATCTCCGTACAAGTCGAAACAGACTTTACCTAAAGCTGTTCAAAAGGCTCTAAAAGCACTGCCTCAATCACCAAGAAAGAAAAAAGTGGTTTTTACAGAACTAGCGCGTAAAATGGACATTGCTCTAGCAGAAAGCCCAAACATTAGCACATCAGGTGACGATACACGTTATGACGATGTGAAAGCATTTTACTATCGACCGGATATTGTGTATACCTGCCCAGGCGCAAATGATTTCATCGTTGTTTGGGAAAACGGCATTAAGAAGAAGTGTCAAAAGCATTATTTGACTTTGTACCTACGAGAAGCCTTTTGCATTTTTAAAGAATTTTTTCCTAATATCGAAATTGGATTATCAAAATTTTGTAGTCTAAGACCGAAAAACGTTTTGCCAATGAAAGACACACCTTCAGACCAGTGTAAATGTTTAACTCATGAAAATTTTATGTTCAAATTGAAAGGTTTGAAACAAAATTATTGTAACGACTGGTGGACTATGATTTCATGTGATCATTCTTTGGCTTCGAAGTGCTGGAAAAATTAATGTGATACTTGTTCTGATGGCAAAAAATATTAATTTCTATGGATTAAAGTACAATCTGTGTATGGAAAGAATGGGAAAAAAACTCAGAAAATAAACTACGTTTAGTAAACCACGAAAAAAGTTCAGGTGAACTTAAACAAAAATTGATTGATTCTATGCATATTATGATGAAGCATGTTAATTTAAAACGAGTTCAAGCCGGTGAATTTCAAAAAGACCAACGCAATGAAAATGTGCGAAACCTTCGAGTTGATTTTGCGATGTCTTTTGGCTGTGAATACCAGAATGAAGTTCAAAGCGCACTCTGGTCACGAACAAGTGTTCTTTTATTTACTGCTGCAAGTTTTTACAAAGGCAATTGCCAAACATATCTTATATGCTCAGATGCAAATTCGAAAGACAAGGATACAGTTTTTGTTTTCATCACTAAGTTGTTTGACTTGATGCATAAATAAAATGAAGACTTACCTTCAGCGGAAATTATTTGGAGTGACGGCCCTTCATCGGAATTTAAGAACCGTTATATGGTTAAACTAACATCAATGTTGAGCGAAAAGTACAAAAGGCCCTTTTATTGGAAATATTTTCCTACATCGCATGGAAAAGGTGTGATAGACGGAGTTGGCGGAAATATCAAAAGACTCGTAAGAGAGAAAATGATGAGCCAAAATGAACATGTTGTTGTCCAATCAGCCAAGGACTTTTCTGATTTAGCTTCTCAATTAGTCACAAAAACCCGTGTGATTTATGTGCCATCCTCTGAAATTTATGAAAGGATTAAAAGTGCATCGCCGTAGGACAATGCCAAAGCGATAACTGGAATTTCCAACTTCCGCTTTATTAAAACTGTGGAGAAAGTTGTGGAGTGCAGAAAACATTGCCTTTCCCAAGACGAAACTGTATTTACATATTGATGTTTACAGGTATTATAGATTTAAGTTGAACTATGTCCCGTACGTGACGCGACTTGTCTGTACGTGACAAATATAAAAAAATATTTTTGAATTAAAAATATGTGTTTTAATTAATATTTTTTTCGCTAGTAGCAAGCTTGATTCATAGTTATAATTTCCTTTGAAGACACTTTTTGTGCACCTGTAATATATTCGCTGAAATCTGAATAAAACTATAACGATTTCGAATGTTGGTTGACTTGATGTGTCCCGTACGTGACGTGGGTTGTTTGCATTTTTCTTCAGTATTTCATGACTTTTTTTTAAATGTTTCTTCGCACTATTAAAGACTAGTATATAATCTATTAAATTAGAGAAAAAAATATATATATCTGATAAAACAATTAAGTGCTATATGTAATATAAACCGTAAAATTAGTTGAACTTGTCTGTACGTAACAGTGGAATGCACCAGTACCGTGAAGCCAATGACTGGGTCGCGTCAACAGATCCAGGACTTCAAGATGAAGCTGATGGTAAAACCACTGAAGGTTCGTATAATATTGATATTTTAAATTTAGATAGATTGATGCCTTCTCCTCAGCTGTTTCCAGCTAGTCCTGCACCAGAATTCGAAGTAGAATTCTTAGAAGAGGAATGCCATCAAATGCCGCACCAATTGACACCCGATGTCAACATTCCAACGGTCAACTCGGCCACCAAAATCATCCGTTGAACAATTGGCGGCTATCCAAGCCGAAAAATTACTATGGAAGCGAAGAAGCTGGAATTTGAGAAATATAAAATTAAAGAAAAAAATTAAATATAGAGTTAAAAATTAGATATACATAGAATTAAAAAAAAAAACTGATGAAAAATACATGTTATTAGAATTAGAAATGAAAGAAAGAGTGGCTATGTACGAAATTAAAAAAAATATGGTAATAAAAATAATTAAATATCCTAAATTACATTTGTATTTTTTTTGATTATTTATAACAGTTAGCTTATTTCCTTAGGTTTCGTTAGTCTGATCATTTATATAAAAATAGCTATATCAAAAAAAGAGTTGGTATACCTAAAACCACTATGAATATACTATCTATATATACGTTCTATAGGTTTCCACCTGCTAAAAAGGTTGTAGTCAATTAAAAAAAGTGTAACATACATACATATGTATATTGCTAATCACCAAACATTATTGTATACAAAGATTTGCTCTTGGCTTCTGCCCCAGTTATTCACCGGTCATTTTCATGTGGAGAAAATTCATCCGATTCTTCGGAACTGTGTGAGAGTTACCCCCCATTTTTAATTTTTTCTGTGTCTTGCGAGTTTGCGGGGTTGTGACTTTTCCCTTCCAGAGGAACATCAGTTGTTCAATTTATTATTTTTATACTCTCGCAACAAAGTTGCTAAGGAGAGTATTATAGTTTTGTTCACATAACGGTTGTTTGTAAGTCCTAAAACTAAAGATATAGGGTTATATCGGGTGATTTTTTAAGAGCTTGATAACTTTTTTTTAAAAAAAAACTCATAAAATTTGCAAAATCTCATCGGTTCTTTATTTGAAACGTTAGATTGGTTCATGACATTTACTTTTTGAAGATAATTTCATTTAAATGTTGACCGCGTCTGCGTCTTAGGTGGTCCATTCGGAAAGTCCAATTTTGGGCAACTTTTTCGAGCATTTCGGCCGGAATAGCCCGAATTTCTTCGGAAATGTTGTCTTCCAAAGCTGGAATAGTTGCTGGCTTATTTCTGTAGACTTTAGACTTGACGTAGCCCCACAAAAAATAGTCTAAAGGCGTTAAATCGCATGATCTTGGTGGCCAACTTACGGGTCCATTTCTTGAGATTTGTTCTCCGAAGTTTTCCCTCAAAATGGCCATAGAATCGCGAGCTGTGTGGCATGTAGCGCCATCTTGTTGAAACCATGTCAACCAAGTTCAGTTTTTCCATTTTTGGCAACAAAAAGTTTATTATTTTTTCACCGTAACGTTGCGTCCAACAGCATCTTTGAAAAAATACGGTCCAATGATTCCACCAGCGTACAAACCACACCAAACAGTGCATTTTTCGGGATGCATGGGCAGTTCTTGAACGGCTTCTGGTTGCTCTTCACCCCAAATGCGGCAATTTTGCTTATTTACGTAGCCATTCAACCAGAAATGAGCCTCATCGCTGAACAAAATTTGTCGATAAAAAAGCGGATTTTCTGCCAACTTTTCTAGGGCCCATTCACTGAAAATTCGACGTTGTGGCAGATCGTTCGGCTTCAGTTCTTGCACGAGCTGTATTTTATACGGGTTTACACCAAGATCTTTGCGTAAAATCTTCCATGTGGTCGAATAACACAAACCCAATTGCTGCGAACGGCGACGAATCGACATTTCACGGTCTTCAGCCACAATCTCAGAAACAGACGCAATATTCTCTTCTGTACGCACTGTACGCATTCGTGTGGTTGGTTTAATGTCCAATAAAGTAAACTGAGTGCGAAACTTGGTCACAATCGCATTAATTGTTTGCTCACTTGGTCGATTATGTAGACCATAAATCGGACGTAAAGCGCGAAACACATTTCGAACCGAACACTGATTTTGGTAATAAAATTCAATGATTTGCAAGCGTTGCTCGTTAGTAAGTCTATTCATGATGAAATGTCAAAGCATACTGAGCATCTTTCTCTTTGACACCATGTCTGAAATCCCACGTGATCTGTCAAATACTAATGCATGAAAATCCTAACCTCAAAAAAATCACCCGATATATACCAAAGTGATCAGGGTGACGAGTAGAGGTGAAATCCGGATGTCTGTCTGTCCGTCCGTCTGTCCGTCCGTCCGTGCAAGCTGTAACTTGAGAAAAAATTGAGATATCATGATGAAACTTGGTACACGTATTTCTTGGCTCCATAAGAAGGTTAAGTTCGAAGATGGGAAAAATCGGCCCACTGCCACGCCCACAAAATGGCAAAAACCGAAAACCTATAAAGTGTCATAACTAAGCCATAAGTAAAGGTATTAAAGTGAAATTTGGCACAAAGGATCGCATTAGGGAGGGCATATTTGGACGTAATTTTTGGAAAAGTGGGCGTGGCCCCGCCCCCTAATAAGTTTTTTGTACATATCTCGGAAACTACTATAGCTACGTCAACCAAACTCTATAGAGTAGTTTACTTCAGGCATTTCCATATACAGATCAAAATGGAAGAAATCGGATAATAACCACGCCCACCTCCCATACAAAGGTTATGTTGAAAATCACTAAAAGTGTGTTAACCGACTAACAAAAAACGTCAGAAACACTAAATTTTACGGAAGAAATGGCAGAAGGAAGCTGCACCCAGGCTTTTTTTAAATTGAAATGGGCGTGGCGTCGCCCACTTATGGACTAAAAACCATATCTCAGGAACTACTAATCTAATTAATTTTACAGCAAAATAAAAAAATATATAAATGACGGATAATAAAATATCGATTATCACTTTATCATGCGAGAGTATAAAATGTTCGGTGACACCCGAACTTAGCCCTTCCTTACTTGTTAGCTTTTGCCATTGTGCTTTAACGCGCTTTTAGGCATAGTCGTTTGGAATTTCATGAGTGCGTGACAGCTACAAGTTCGTTGTTACAGTTTAATTTGCATTACACCGCCTTGATTGAGTTTTCATTTAATATAACAAGTGATCACTTTGAAGTTTTGAGAATCGTAAGTAATAAGTATATATGTAAATTAAGGCGCAGTTATAGATCGTGCAGTCGATTTTGGAATGGTATGCTAATTTTTCTGTGTATAATTTATTGAGTCGGAAAAGTTTTTTATTACGTCCGTTGTATGGGGCGATTTCTGCTGTTAGAAGGAAACAATTTTTGAAATACTGGAAATGTCTTTGGCATAGTAACTGATTGTTGATTGTGCACTACATATGTAAATATATGCAGTTACGTGCAGTACTATGTGCAATTACTTGCAGTATCATTTGTTGATCTTATTTTTTTCTCCGTGCAACAGTGAGATAATCGACTGTTGTGGAATGGAAATAACGGGTGGGCCATATGAAATTTTAAATTTAAAAAGTCAATAAAGAAAAAACAGCTTGATATTTTTCAAAGGTCTAAAATTTATTTAAAAGGTTGTTTTATGAAATTTATTTGTGGAAAGCAATTTTGGACAAATGACCACCACGGCTGAGTGTTCAGTAGCTTTTCCGATCCACCCAATTTTGGAGTACTCTCTCGAAGGTTTCAGGCCTTATGGCAGCTACAGCAGCTTGAATCTCGTACTTTAGATCTTGAATTGTTTCTGGATGGTTGGCGTAATATTTATCTTTAACAGCTCCTCACAGAAAATAGTCCAACGGAGTTAACTCGCAGCTTCTGGAAGGCCAATTCACATCACCTCTTTTGCTGATTATGCAATTTTCGAAGATAGGGCGTAAAAGACTGAGTGTAGCGTTTTTGACAATTCTGTTTGTTAACGTAACCATCGAGGTGGGAATGAGCCTCGTCCGAAATGATGATTTTTCGGTAAAATTGACCATCCTCGGTCAAACTTTCAAATTTTCAATATTTCCCAGTTTTCTTCTAGTGAATAGCGAACCACTTCGTAAATTTTAGACTTTTTATTGAATATCTGTCACTTTTCGAATGGTATTTGACGTTTCCAATGTCGAAATATAGATAATTAAAATTTAAAACGTTAGATGGCCCACCCTGTAGTTAATGAGTCCGGCTTCTACGCTGTAGTTTTTGACGAAACTCCAGATGCAGCAGGAAAAGCTCACATATGTATAAAAAAATAATTGTTACAATACGATTTTACGAAATTGACAGACGAATAAATGTAAAATCGTTTGTATATTTATAGTAATATTGTAAATTTACAGTTTCATTATTCATTTGCTGGTTAGTCTCATCCTTCGATACGTTCACTGGGAGGATTCAAATGAACCTGTCATCAGAAAGGATTTTGTGACGTTCATAGATGCTTTCGGTGAACTTACGAAAAATACTTATGAAAATGAACCAAACGACTCTTCAGATACTGATGAAGAACCAAGCACTAGTGCAAATAGTATAAGTACTGAAGACAACAACCACGAGGAGATTTCACTCGCGAGTGCTGCGTTAGGACAGTTGGTTTTGAAAGACATGAAAGATATGGGGCTGGATGCTCAGAAATGCGTTGCAATACGCACTGATGGTTGTATTATTATGTTGAGAGACCGCGGAGCCGTGAAGGAAAACAAAAAAAAAAAGCTACAAACGCTGTGATGATACCATATTTTTCGAAATCTCTTCAAATTTCTTTGATTAGAAAGATATCTGAAATATTCAAAGAGGTTACAACATTTTTCTAAGTTTCAAGACCGAAACGTAACACTGATTTAACTCAATTCTTGGGAAAAAAAATTGTGCAGCTCTGTGAGACAAGGTGGGTACAAAGACATGATGCCGTTCTTCAATTCACAGTCGCCCTTCCAGAAATCGTTCAAGCACAAACAAAAATAAGGGAATGAAAGAATATAACGACTGCAGAAAAGCGTCGAATTTAGTCACAGTACTGTTCGAATTTATTATTGGAATTTTCTGTCTCAGTGATGTTTTGTCACTGACACAGCCACTTAGTGTGATTGTGCAGAACGACTCAATAGACCTTGCGAAAGCATCAAACATAATAACAACATTGGTTGCAACACTGAACACACGAAGAATGCATGCTGATCATCACTTTAAAGAAATTTTTTTTAAATGCCACACAAATTGCTGAAAAATTAGATGTTGAAGTGAAAAAACCCAGAACATGTAGCCGTCAAAGTCATCGAAATAATCATCCATCTCAAAACTGTGAAGACTTCTACAGGATTTCTGAATACATTCCACTCATTAGCACGGTCATGCAAGATTTAAAAACGCGGTTTCCCGATGAAGTTCTTGAAAGTTTCAATTTGAGTCAGCAGTTACCAAAACTTAACCAAAATTTGGAAGAAAAATATTTAACTATACTCATCGAATCCCTAGTTAGACGTTTTGGGAAAATCTTACCAGGAAACAAAGAACTGCAAAAAACGAAGCTCAAAGCAGAAGTAGCGCTTTAGCAACAACAATGGGAAATGAAAATGACTACGAGAACACAAGTGCTTTCTGCCCTAGAAACCCTTAGAACTAGCGATAAGGATAAATATACATCCGTCGATTCATATTCTCCTTCACGTACTCTTCACTTTGCCAGCCACAAATGCTAGCGCTGAACGATCCATTTCTTCTTTGCGCCGAATCAAGACTTGACTAAGAGCAGCGATGCTCCAGAAAAGATCGAACGGCTTAGCACTGTGCCAGTAGTGAATATATCTTGTCAAATGCAAATGTTTACCATACATGAACTTGATTCCGATCGTTAAGTTTGTATGGCAGCTATATGTTATAGTGGTCCGATATCGGCAGTTCCGACAAATGATCAGCTTCTTGAAGTGAAAATTTCAAAACGATATATTAAAAACTGGGGGATTAGTTCGTATACATATATACAGACGGACAGACGGACATGGCTAAATCGACTCAACTCAACATACTGATCATTTATATATATTCTTTATAAGGTCTCCGACGCTTCCATCTGGGTGTTACAAACTTCGTGGCAAACTTAACATACCCTGTTCACGGTATGAAAAGTGAAATAAACAATTACCATCCAGATGTAGTAGTATAGTTAATTTTTCGCAATTTGTTTTGTTCATTTTTTTTATTCATTCACAATACTTTTTATAATAGTAATTCACAATAAATTGACCGAAACAACTGTTCAGCACAGCCCTTGTTGTACACCCAACTCCTGTTTTACACGGATTTGAAGTTACGCAGTTGAAAAAAAAAATTGAATTTTTAATCTAGTACGGTTTCAAAATCACTGTCTTGTAATTATGCTTGTTTTTACCACACTTAGCACCATTGCTGAAATGAACATACATAGTAGTAACTGGGAAATCCCCTTATTCGATAACTCTTATCTATACATTTTCTTCGCATGATATTTACATTGCGGAAATGGATATCTCCAGCGATGATACAGACTTTAGTCCAGTTCGTTGCAAACAATTGCGTTTGTTATCAAGTAGCGACGAATAATTATGTAGCTATGTAAATATTTTTTCCTTATTTCTATTCTAACTTTTCTGCTCTTAATTCTGGATTAACAGATTTCTTTTGTTTTTTGCTTAATCTACCAATTTTTCACCTGTACGAATTATGTTTTTAAGTTTTAATGCTCAATAAAATGCCATATGAACATAGGTACAATTTGTATGCAATTTGTATGTAGTTTTCAAAGTTTTTTACACGGTTTTCAGATGACATGGAACGTATGGGGGAATGAGGGAATTTACGGAAACGATTCGTTTTTACACGGTTTTTTTTACACGGTTTTCTGAAGAACGTATCTACCGTGTAAAAAAAAGAGTTGGGTGTACTTCCTTGGGTTAAATCTAATTGTTGAATATGTTTACAAATCAATCATAAAGCTTAGTATCCAGCTCTCAAGAAATGTAAAAACTTCATGTAAAAAAACGCTAGTATGCAGCTCTAAAGAAATCTAGTATTAATTTCGGCAATCCTGGTTTTGCGAAGAAACAACCAATCAACAATTGTTTCTTGAAGGAAATTCAAAGTAATCGTTAACTTCATCATAAATTAGTTAAAATCACTATTATGAAGTATAGTTACTTTTGAAATGTTGTATAAAACTTTCCAATCATCAACAACATTCCTTAAATCGCAATGAAAATATTTATGTTATTATACACATACATACATACATATTACATACAAAGTTTATTTTTTTTATTTATTCTCTTTTGCTCTTCTAATGTGGATCATTCACAATGCGTAAACAGCTATCAAAATTGCTTGAAGAAATACATAATATATTTTTTTCTTGAACAATTACTTAAGAGCTGGATACGGACCTTAAAGGCCAACTGCAAGGAAAATATTTTAAGAGCCTTGTTCAATACCAACGTTCATAAATGATTACATAAAATGTATTTGTAAATATGTACGTGTTTCGTTTGGCATTGTTGCTCCCAAGGATGTAATTTAGAAGCATGAATTAAAATTATGAAACTTCAGGAACCGGTTAATCTCGACTCGAGCGAATAAGGAAACCATTCATTGGTTTAGACGTAATTCCGAAATAACATCAGGTTAAGTTGAACTTTTCCTGACGTCGCTCCAGCTGACTCATTTTTGAATTTAATGAGGAACGTCCTATAAACTATATGTTCACAGCTCTAGAAGTCACTTTCGAAATAGGGTAGTATTTAGTATCTGGCTCATACTCGAATGCAAAACGAAGTAAAGAAAATGATGTAATTGTCATTACCGGTCTAATGCTTCAAAGTTTTTTGTGATGATGAGCTCTCATACTCAGTTTTAAGATATTTTCGAAATTGAATTGGAACCTTTATTAGCCAAAAGTAGGCTCCAAAACATATCGTTACTAAAAGAAATTTCGAATTTTGACTCTCGGATTGAGTTCCTATTGTATTTATTGAAAAATTGCCAAACATTAACGGTCAATTTATTCCACGTTTGCCTGCTTGTTGAGTAAGTCAGGGATTGTTTCCACCATGACTCAGCTATATATATATATCATATTGGTCGGTTAAATATCTACAAGTAGCCAGGGGAAATAAATCCCTTCTTTTGCAGAGTCTAATTGTAGGGTGGTACTTGTTCTGGCTAGTTCATCTGTTTCAAAGGTCCGAAGGATATCACTACGTCCTGGAACCCATTGCAGGTTGATCGAAAAGAAAAAAGAAAATGAGCTTCGAACAAAGAGCCAACATTAAATTTTGTTTTAAAATTGGTAAAACTTTTACCGAAACGTTTCAGTTGATGAAACAAGTTTATGGCGATGATTGCCTATCCCGTAGCAGAGTGCACGAGTGGTTTCAACGTTTTCAAAGTGGTCGTGAGGACAAAAATGACGTTCAACATGTGGGCCAATATGCGTGAATTCATCAAAAATCAGCCAAAATCATCATGGAAATCCATGGAAATGGAATTGAGCATCTCCAAAACATCGAAATCGAAATCCAACATTCGAAGGACGATTATTTGACCAAAAATCACATTTTAACCATTAACCACTCCCCGTATTCACCTCATATGGCATCGTGCGACTTCTTCATTTTCGGAAAAATACATTTGCCCATGAAAGGAAAGAGTTATGCAGACGTAGATGCCATTCAAAAGGCTTGCACCGGCATACTGGCGGCCATAACGGCCAACGAGCTGAAACACTCGTTCGACATGCTTTTGGACCGTGCAAAAAGCTGTATTGAAGCAGAAGGAGACTATTTTGAATAAAATAAATTGATTTTGACGAAAAAACCATTTGTTCTGTTTTTTTTTTTGTTATAGCTGCTGCTGCTGTCTCCGCTGTTGCTGCTGTTGATGTTGTTGTTTTTGTAATAAAGGTAATCCAAATGAAAAAAATGTTTGAAAAAACCATTTGTTCTGTTTTTTTTTTTTGTTATAGCTGCTTATATCCAAGGTGCTTTCCAAAGTAAACTGGTAAACTGATGGCAGAGTCAGTCTGATTTTTGCTATAGAATAATAAACAACCTTTTTAATCCATAACTGGCGCAGTCGAACAGAACAGTTCCATATTCTCTGCTCAGCTCCTCTCAGCTAGCAAAGAAAAGCTAAATAAAAGCTAAATAAATTATTATTAGACAAAAGTACTGTTATTAAAAGAAAAGTAGCAAAGACACAGCTAATCATATAAATTCCAAAGCAGAACAAAATAATACATTTGAGTTGGAAAATTATAGCAAAAGCAAAAACAAAATTACTGCCTAATGGTGCAAGTGCAAAAAGTGAAAGAATTTGTGAAAAGTGCAAAAAAAAATTGTTTTGAGAAAAAATAAAGAAAACTGTTGAAAACCCTAAAAGTGAGCTCTAAAATATTCCATTGGATTACTGCATTTGGATTACCTTTAATACAAAAACAACAACAACAACATCAACATCAACAGCAGCAACAGCGGAGACAGCAGCAGCAGCTATCACAAAAAACAAAACAACAACATCAACAGCAGCAACAGCAGCAGCAAATATAATGCAGATAAGTATTGTAAGAATAAATTAAATATTGATATTTTAAGAAAACAGAAGTTCTCGGAAAAGAAAGATAAACCAATTTAAATAAAATGGCTCATAATAATAGGAATTTAGAAAACTGTGTAGTAGGAAGTACACAATTGTTAGAATTAAATGCAATACATAATCAGAGGCCAATAAGACAACGTATTGAAAAAGATTTAAAATATGTAAATTCTTTTGAGGGTGATGCCGGCCAATTGCCAGCATTCATTGAAGCAATAGATAGGATTCTGGGGGATTATCTTAACCAGGAACAAGAAGTTTTTAGAGTAGTGTACGATTTAAAAATAAGCGGGAAAGCAAAAAATTATTTGCATCTTGCCCCACCAGCTACTTGGGAAGATTGCAAAATAAAACTAAAACAACATTTTAAGCCAAGGAAAGATCAAATGACTATAACTAGAGAAATAAATATGTACATTACGAGTAGGTAGCATTAGTGAATTAAGCAGGAGAATCAATGAAATAATTGATGCTATAACTGAATTTGGAGCTATGGATGAAAACGGGAAGACAATGAAGGAATTTTTTTCAGGTATGCTTATTCAACGTATTAAACAAATCACATCGGGGACTTGTGCTTATGCAATAAGAAACTCAATTTCATTGACTCAGTTATCAGGAATTATATATAGTTTCATAGGGCTAGACGATGGAAATTTAAATCCTATACTTTTAGCAAGAAACAGAATTTCAAACCAATTTGTTCAGAAGTCAAGAAATTTTAATAATAACCAAAATCAAAATAATCCAAATAATCAAAGAATAAACAACTTTAGGGGACAAAATATTGGCGATCAAAACCATGATTGTTATTATACTACACAAAATAATTCGGGACGATAATCTCAAAGGAATACCAATTTTTCAGGGCAAAATAATTATCACCCAAATAATCTACAGAGACAAACTAATTATCGGACAAGAAATTCAGGCCAATATACAAATCAATATCGTAATAATTATATTAATAATAGTAATAACGGCTATGGTAATTCAGCAAGACAAAATATACAGAACGGCACTCGACAAACAAGACGTTCAAATGGCCCAACACCCATGGATGTTGATGCTGTGAGCAGGACAGAGGAAACGAATAACAACGAGGAAGTTTTTACCAATTAGCCTCGGAAAATCATAACAAAATATTAATTTCACTTACTTTGCTTAACAAAAAATGGTGTGCATTGGTAGACCCAGGCTCTACTATTAGTATTATGAAAAAATCAGGCTTCGAACATTAGAAGTTACCGGTTCTAGAAAAAAAAAATAAAACAATAATTAGTACACAGAATGGTGATATAAGAGCGTCTAACGAAAGAGCTAAGACACCATGTCCGCTAGAATTTAAATACCCTCGCAATGCTAAGATGAGGTGGTTGAAAATAGACTTTGAAAAACCGAACGATCTTCTCCCAGGAAACGATTTTATATTTAATAATTTCAATATAATCGATATTGAAAACGAAGAAATTGAGCTTAAAAATGGCGCTAAAATTCCGTTTTATTCAAAAACTATCCAAGAGCAAGTATATGCATTGAAAGAAAGTATGCAAAAAATTAAACTGGATCATTTAAAATCAAATGAACGAAAGGAGGTTGAAAAATTGCTAAAGACGTATGAAAAATTGATGTATAAAGAACGCGATGCCTTGACAAATACAAAACGGTGGTCCACGAAATAAGAACAACCACAAACCAGTAAATCAATTCAAAAATATATGTATAGGTTATTACCTCCGAAACATGACGAAGAAGCCATAAGGCAAATTAGGGAGCTAGAAAAACAAGGTATAATTCGAAAAAGTAGGAGTAAATATAGTTCACCTATTATCATCTTGTTCTTCTTAATTGGCGTAGACACCGCTTACGCGATTATAGCCGAGTTAGCAACAGCGCGCCAGTCGTTTCTTCTTTTCGCTACGTGGCGCCAATTGGATATTCCAAGCGAAGCCAGGTCCTTCTCCACTTGGTCCTTCAAACGGAGTAGAGGTCTTCCTCTTCCTCTGCTTCCCCCGGCGGGTACTGCGTCGAATACTTTCAGAGCTGGAGTGTTTTCGTCCATTCGAACAACATGACCTAGCCAGCGTAGCCGCTGTCTTTTAATTCGCTGAACTATGCCAATGTCGTCGTATATCTCGTACAACTCATCGTTCCATCGAATGCGATATTCGCCGTGGCCAACGCTCAAAGGACCAGAACTTTTCTCTCGAAAACTCGCAACGTCGACTCATCCGTTGTTGACATCGTCCAAGACTTTGCACCATATAGCAGGACGGGAATTATGAGTGACTTATTGAGTTTGGTTTTTGTTTGTCGAGAGAGGACTTTGCTTCTCAATTGCCTACTCAGTTCAAAGTAAAACCTGTTGGCAAGAGTTATTCTGCGTTGGATTTCTAGGCTGACATTGTTGGGGGTGTTTACGCTGGTTCCAGGATAGACGAAATTATCTACATCTTCAAAGTTATGACTGTCAACAGTGACGTGAGTGCCAAGTCGCGAGCGCGACGACTGTTTGTTTGATGACAGGAGATATTTTGTTTTTCCCTCGTTCACTACCAGACCCATTTTCTGTGCTTCCTTGTGCAGCCTGCAGAAAGCAGAACTAACGGCGCGGGTGTTGAGGCCGATGATATCAATATCATCGGCATACGCCAGCAGCTGTACACTTTTATAGAAGATGGTATCTTCTCTATTTAGTTCTGCAGCTCGAACTATTTTCTCCAGAAGCAGGTTGAAGAAGTCGCACGATAGGGAGTCGCCTTGCCTGAAACCTCGTTTGGTATCGAACGGCTCGGAGAGGTCCTTCCCGATCCTGACGGAGCTTTTGGTGTTACTCAACGTCAGTTTACACAGCCGTATTATTTTTGCGGGGATACCAAATTCAGACATCGCGGCATAAGGGCAGCTCCTTTTCGTGCTGTCGAAAGCAGCTTTAAAATCGACGAAGAGGTGGTGTGTGTCGATTCTCCTTTCACGGGTCTTTTCCAAGATTTTGCGCATGGTGAATATCTGGTCGGTTGTTGATTTGCCAGGTCTAAAGCCACACTGATAAGGTCCAATCACTTTGTTGACGGTGGGCTTTAATCTTTCACACAATACGCTCGATAGAACCTTGTACGCGATGTTGAGGAGGCTAATCCCACGGTAGTTGGCGCAGATTGTGGGGTCACCCTTCTTATGGATTGGGTATAGCACACTTAAATTCCACTCGTTGGGCATGCTTTTGTCTGACCATATTTTACAAAGAAGCTGATGCATGCTCCTTATCAGTTCTTCGCCGCCGTGTTTGAATAGCTCGGCCGGCAATCCGTCGGCCCCTGCCGCTTTGTTGTTCTTCAGGCGGGCAATTGCTATTCGAACTTCATCATGGTCGGGTAAGGGAACGTCTGCTCCATCGTCATCGATTGGGGAATCGGGTTCTCCTTCTCCTGGTGTTGTGCGTTCACTGCCATTCAGCAGGCTGCAGAAGTGTTCCCTCCATAATTTAAGTATGCTCTGGTCATCAGTGACTAGATCACCTTTGGGGGTTCTACAAGAGTATGTTAGGGTCTTGAAACCTTCTGTAAGCCGCCTCATTTTTTCGTAGAATTTTCGAGCATTACCCCTGTCGGCCAGCTTATCAAGCTCTTCGTACTCACGCATTTCAGCCTCTTTCTTTTTCTGTCTGCAAATGCGTCTCGCTTTTCTCTTCAACTTTCGGTATCTATCCCATCCCGCACGTGTTGTGGTCGATCGTAACGTCGCGAGGTAGGCAGCCTGTTTTCTCTCCGCTGCGACAGGGCGCTCCTCGTCGTACCAGCTGTTCTTTTGCATTTTCCGAAAACCAATGGTTTCAGTTGCAGCCGTACGTAAGGAATTTGAAATTCCGGCCCACAGTTCCCTCATACCGACTTGTTGACGAGTGCTGTCAGAGAGCAGGAGTGCAAGCCGAGTAGAAAATCGTTCGGCTGTCTGTTGTGATTGCAGCTTCTCGACGTCGAACCTTCCTTGTGTTTGGTGGCGCGCGTTTTTTTCTGCACAGAGGCGGGTGCGAATCTTAGCTGCAACAAGATAGTGGTCTGAGTCGATGTTAGGACCTCGGAGCGCACGCACATCTAAAACACTGGAGACGTGTCTTCCGTCTATCACAACATGATCGATCTTGTTGGTAGTTTTTCGATCCGGAGACAGCCAGGTAGCTTGATGAATCTTCTTATGCTGGAATCTAGTACTGCAGATAACCATATTTCGGGCCCCGGCGAAGTCAATCAGCCTCAACCCATTTGGGGATGTTTCGTCGTGGAGGCTGAATTTACCGACAGTAGTGCCAAATATACCTTCTTTGCCCACCCGGGCGTTAAAGTCGCCAAGCACGATTTTGACATCGTGGCGGGGGCAGCTCTCATAAGCGCGCTCCAAGCGCTCATAGAAGGCATCTTTGGTCACATCGTCCTTCTCTTCCGTCGGGGCGTGGGCGCAAATCAGCGATATGTTGAAGAACCTCGCTTTGATGCGGATTGTGGCTAGACGTTCATTCACCGGAGTGATGATAGTACTCGGCGACGGAGTTTCTCTCCCACCACGAATCCTACACCAAACTTGCGCTCCTTTATATGGCCACTGTAGTAAATGTCACAAGGACTTACTCGTCTCTGTCCTTGTCCCGTCCATCGCATTTCTTGGACGGCGGTGATGTCAGCCTTTGTTTTTACGAGGACATCAACCAGCTGGGCAGCGGCACCTTCCCAATTAAGGGACCGGACATTCCAGGTGCATGCCCTCAATTCGTAGTCCTTATTTCGTTTGCCATGGTCGTCATCAAAAGGGGGGTCTCTTATCCGAGGCTGTTGTTGGTTTCTTCATTGGATTGTTTTTTTACGTGGCGGGTCCTAAACCCAGCGCACAACTTTATGCAGGGGATGTTTCGCCTTCTCACTTTAGATCGCCTTCAAACGGATGTTCTTAGGCTACCCAGAGGATACTTGGTCAAAGGCCGGAAGTAGTGAGCTGCTTGAGCCATGTGTAAAAGAATCGTTTCTGGCCACTCCCAAGTGAATGGCGATCAGAGAACTTTTCTCACTTGCGTGAACTTCTACACATGACTCCATCGTCCTATTATCATAGTACCAAAAAAATGTGATAGCATGGGAAATAAAAAATTTCGGTTAGTAATCGATTACCGTAGACTAAATCAAATAACTGTCGATGATAAATATCCTTTGCCAAACATTGATGGAATCTTAGACAAGTTGGGCAAGGCGCAGTACTTCAGCGCTCTTGATCTAGCCAAAGGTTACCATTAAATTTTAATGGATAAGAAGGATATTGAAAAGGCAGCTTTTGTATCTCCGGTGAGATTATACGAATATATAAGAATGCCGTTCGGACTAAAAAATGCTCCGGCTACCTTTCAACGACTAATGAATGACATATTACGAGAATACATAAATAAGATATGTATGTATGTGTTCTATTTGGATGACGTATTAATCTTTTCAACGTCATTGGAGGAACATTTAAACTCCTTAGAAACAATTTTTTCAAAGTTAAAGGAACATAATTTAAAAATTCAGGTAGATAAATGTAGTTTTCTAAAGAGAGAAACAAAATTTTTGGGGCATACCTTAACAAAAGAAGGGATTAAGCCAAATCAGCACAAGATAGCAGCAATACAAAATTTGAAAATACCTAGAACCGAAAAACAATTAAAAAGTTTCTTGGGAGCCACTGGTCATTATAGAAAGTTCATTAGGGACTACTCAAAAATTGCATATCCAATGATTAAATATTTAAAAAGAGGTTATAAAATAAATTCAAGAGATCCGTAGTACATAGCTAGTTTTGAAAATTTGAAATCACTAATATCATCACATCCAATTTAAAATTTCCTGAATATGATAAGGAATTTACTATTACAACGGATGCAAGTGATTACACAATAGGCGCAGTGCTTTCTCAACAAGGTCAGCCAGTGTGCTACATTAGCAGAATTTTAAATAACTATGAACAGAAATATGCTACAACAGATAAAGATTTCTAGCTATTATACATACATATATTCAATAACCTATTTCAGGCCGTACATATATGGCACAAAATTTAAAATTATAATTGATCATTGCCCGATAGTATTTTTAAATAATAAATATAAAGGAAGGGAATTTTCACAACGTCACCAAAGGTGGCTGTTGAAACTGCAAGAGTTTAATTATGAAATTGAATATCAGAAAGGGAAAAATAATGTAGTAGCAGATTTTTTAAGCCGAATTGAAAACTCTCCAAAAATCGATGAAAGTAATGATAAAGAATTCAATTTAGAAATGTCAAACACAATACATTCCGCAGAAGAGGAACTATTAGAACACTTCTTCATAAAAGAAGAAATTGTCAACTAGTATAAGAACCAAATTATAATAACATATAGTCCTCAAACTGAATACTACATGGAAGGAAAGTAATTGAGATCAACCCTATTGATACGGGGAACATATTGAAAAATATTTTCCGAAGACATATTGACAAGGTCAAAGTGGGTATTTTTTCCGAAATAGAGGAGACCAATTATCATAAAATTCAACTAGTACTTATAAGCATGTTTTCTTGCAATAGCAAGGTGCAATTCATAAAATGTACAAAAAGCGCAAAACAGAAATTATACAAGAAGAAGATTTGCATAAACAAATTTCACTTTACCATAGTAATTGATAAACTAACAAAATTTGCAGCTGCATACAATATAATTGACAGAAATTAGAGAGCAAAGAAGGCCATCATAATTGAACATTTTACGAAATTTGGGAAGGATACAATGAATGAGGATACAGATCGTTATAGGTAACTATAATGATTGCTATCACTCAACCATAAAATGTACACCCAATAATGCAAGAAATAGTATTGATCCAACCATTTCAAAAAATACAATAGACCAGAAGAAACAACGCACCATACACAATAGAAATACGTACAGAGAAGACTATATAGAAACAAGAGAAGAAGGTCCAATACAAAACTACAAAAGAGTACGGCATAAAGATCAACCGTCTTACCGAATTAACCCACTACAGAACGTTCATCCAACGAAAAGACCAATGAAATTGCAAATACATTTAGTTTAAGGGCATTTAATGGGGAAAATAACACATAAAAAAAAAACGGTTAGAAAATAATTTTATTTTTACAGATGATGGGGATAATTGTATTTTTTTAGTAACTACGACATTGGTGGCAGCCCTATACACCCGAAAGAGCTAACAAGTTTGGTGGAGGAAATGGAAGAAAACATAAGACAAGCAGACCTAAGTAACAAGGCACTTTTTTTTAACGAAATTAAAGTAATTACAGCAAAAATTAGATCGATTACTCCCAAGGAAGAGAAAAGAAAGAAGAGAGGTTTAATTAATTTAGGAGGGACAATGTATAAATGGTTGTTCGGGGTAATGGATGAGGAGGACCGACAGGATATAATTAGTCATTTAGAAGTAATAGAGGGAAATTCGCACAACGCAATTACAAATATCAATAAGCAGATTATCATAAATGAGCACTTCAACGAGTCATGTGGTGAACACATAGAGGGCGACAGACTGCAAACTACATCTGTCAAATATTAAAATACACACGTTCTTAAGGGCAGTGTTATTTTGACAGCTGCACGACTACACGACTGCAGGCCGACAGTTGTCGTTCTCGCTAACTTCAATATCCTCCTATTTTTGCAAACGACAGTAGAGTTGACAGTAGAATGGAAGATAGAAAGAGGAGGTAGAGTGGTGATGCCACTAATATGTAAAATGTAAAATTATTCACAGCTCTAACAAACTTGACGTTATTTTACAAATAAAAGCATAAAATAGCTACTATATTATAGCTCTATTATATCATTTGTAATAACAATTGATAATTTAAAGTAAAAATATTTACCTATTTACTTATTTTTTGCATAAAAAATTTCATTTTGAACAAAATATTAAAATTTCATTGAAGTGAAAGGAATTAGTATGGCCACAACGAAATTGTGTACATACAAAATGGACAACTGCGTTGTTTTGTGTACATGCCGGCCATTGTGTTGTTGTTGCTTCTCAAAATGTACATGTAGTAAGATGAACAACGACGTTTTCAGTTCACTGTCGTGCTGCTGCAGTCTGTCGCAGTCATTGTGTTTACACTTTCAATTAATTTAATGAAAACAATAGTAAAGAATGACAGGAGTAAAATATTAAAAGAATTAAATCAGATACAAAAGGAGGATAGAGAGCTAGCGAAATTGGTTCTTTATAATGATCAAATGAATAAATTAAGACATATAGAAGGGAAGATACATGAAGTTCAAAATAATATAGCCTCCGCTAAAAACAATTTAATACATTCGGGGATGTTAGCTAAAGAAGGAATAGATAACTTTGACATAGATTTTTATAAACTGAAAATGGGAAAGGTAGGAGCAGTAGCTTTCAAAAATGAAGCACTTGTGTTCGCCATTCAAATACCAAAGAGTTTTTTTAAAGTATATGTAAAATTAATTATGCCTCTACCAAACAAGCGAAAATTGCAAATAGTTCATGAGGGTGAAAAAATTGTAACAATAAATAAAAACATTATAAATTTGAAGATAAACGTTATTAAGAAAACTAATATTGAGTAGGTATTGTATTTTTTAACGCTTGTGAATTTAAATATAACAATACTACAATAATACAAGAAATAAGAGATGATACTTTGATCATCAAGAATGCAAAAAATTTGAAACTTATACAAAATTGTGATGACAGAGATTTTGTAGTGCAAAATAACTATATATTAAATTTTGCGAAATGTGAAATTAAAATTAATGAAGAAAAATTTAGTAACAAGAAAACTAAATTTATTGACAAACTGATACATCCTGTAAAAATTTTAAACCAAAGCTATGAGTCAAAAATAAAATTTGAAGATATTGCACCAAATCATTTCAAGAATATTAAAGAAATAGAGGAACTAAAATATCACAAAAGCGTATCTCATGGCATAAGTTCGTCATTAATAATAATAATATTAATAAGTATAATTATTATTATTATTATGTACTTATGTAAACAAAAAAATGGAAAAATAAGTTTGAAAATTATAAATAAAAGAAGTCAGGAGACTTCTCAGAGTGGCTCTGGGGGAGTTACATCTCAGGTAACGTCTGATGGCATGCAGTTGTGCAGCACATCGCATGATCAGCCAGTACATGACCAAAACAGCAGACTCAGCATATTTTGAGTCTGTTGGAATGTGCGGTACACCCACACATTGCGGCAGACTCGAGTTGCTGATCTGATGGCAGAGTCAGTCTGATTTTTGCTACAGAATAATAAACAACCTCTTTAATCCATAACTCGTGTCGCACTCTCAGCGATTTAGTTGGTGTCGTATTCTATTGCTTTTTATCATATATAACTTATATAACCTTGACTTTCCTTCATAAGGAGGGAATATAATTTAATTGCAATGCCCCTTTTAGCATGGTGATTAACCAGCTTATTACATAGTTCTGGGCCTGCTGTAACTGAACGGGGAATATATCGTCTGATTTGGCTGATATGAAGGGATTGAAATTGTCTGGCGCTATGTCTTCAGAGATGTAGTCTTTTTCTATATCACTGCGAAGTGAATACTCTATCGTGTGATTTTCAGAACTGCCTGAGAAGTGAGTATCCCTCCTTAAAACTCCTCACTGGATATCGTCTACCTGTGATCTGGCTTCTTAAGGTATCCAATGTTGTGCCATTATTTTCATAAGTCGAGACGCTTTCCCGTATTCTTGATATCATTACAAAAATATTTCCACGAATTTCTTTTTACTTTCACTACTTTTTATATGACCTTTTGAGATTATAATAGTTGTCCCATCAATTGCGGATGCCAAATTCTTTCTATATTGTGGCGTATTGAGCAAGCCACCTTTATTGTTAGTCGGCAAGAGTCTGTGAATTGTTTAACGTGGATGTCGAATTATTTTTGTTCAATCTTTACAATCTTGCAAGAGGAAGATAATCCCCCTAATGAATTTGGACAATTCTGCTTCATTAACTTTTAGTATCTCTTCAGCAGGAGAAATAATTCCTGGTTAAAAAGATCGTATTATTTGCGTCAATGGCAAATGGTAGTCAGATTCACTACTCAAATACGAATTTTTACGAATCCCCCTTTGTGATAACATTTCATATTATTTTAGTTTTAACTTGTTTCCAATCATTTTAGAATATAGATTACAATTTGAGGTTTTGTATTATGCCTTGATCATGTGTTTCGCAAACAGAGGGCAAAACTATTAACTTTTTATGTTTGAGTGTCATGTTCCTGGTATGAGAAGTGGAATTGTCTAAAAATAGTACAATCTTCCATTTCGTCATTATCTCAGGAGTCAGACAGGATTTTATATGCATTCCATATAGCCGGTAAATCTGCTGCATTTATGTTTTTAAAAGCACAAGGATAAGCTGCTCTTCTAATGCATAATATCTGCTGCTTTTCGCTTACACGATTTTCCACCTACACAAGTTTCTCCTTTAAAAACAAGGTCATTTTGGGCAGAGTTTAATAGAAAAATCCTTTCATACAGGCCTTAAATGTCTTCGGGTCGAAAACCAAATAGTATCGTAGGTATCCAACGCACAAACTTCTCAACATCCAAATTAACAAAGCCCGCTTCGCTTAACATTTTAACATGTGCTTACAAGTTTATACATATTCGGAATAATGAAAGCTTAATTCCTTACCAGAAACGCAATTAAAATTGATATTGCTTCTTGTTTAAATGAGTTAAGCATCTGCCCACTCTACCCGGAAAAACTGGCACACACAAATATAACACTTCCGACGGCACCATACTCATACATCACCATACAACAGAACTCACCACACTTTTACATCAATCAACCCACTTAACAATACGGCTGGGCAAACGGATAGCGAACACATTCGTTTTGATACCATCGTTGTGCGGTGGAAATGGAAACTGTATCGGGTCCATAAACTGCACAAATTTTATTGGCGGCTTGGGCACAATTCCGATTTCTTTGGCGCCGCGATTCGAAGGTACCGTTGGAAAGAGGAAGTCCTCCTGATTAAAAAATATATAGGGTAATAGGTACCGCAAACGCTTAGTTTACGAGATATTCGACCTTAAAGTTCAAAAATTCGCAAAATTCGAACATTTCAAGAAGCTATTTCACCACGGTAGACCCACTTTATTTACATTTTTCTCTTCAAATTAATTAAATTACACTATAATCTTTTAAAAAAATCCACATTTTACACTTTTAGCAGGTTTTTTATTTAAAAAATCTTTATTTTAAAAATTACATTTTACACTCGTTTGAACCTCATTTGTTTACCAAAAATTACGAAGAAATGGAGCGCTTTTTCGCAAAAATTCCTCTATTCATTCATATGGATATTTTTTGTTTTAAATTTATTAAGCAAATAAGTAATATATACATGTATTAGTAATATTATATAATAATATTATATATACATATGTATAAGTAATATTATATAATAATGTTACGTAATAAAGTGTAAGGTTACAGTACAGTACGAAAACTCAAATTTTGTTTGAATATTGGATATAAAGTGGTTATATTTTACGGTTATCATGCACTCATATTGAAACAAAATTTGAGTTTTGGATATAAAGTAGTTATATTTTTTGGTTATTATGCACTCAAACTCATATTTTAAATCTAATATATACATATATCGTCACCTAATATACAAACCAATACATCATAAAAAATAAATGGAAATCGCTGACAGAAATTATAATCAAAATTCAGAAAGGAGTACTTCGCGAAAGTACTTCAGTCACATAAATTACGTATTACACATATACATATGTAGAAAGTATTTTTTTATAGTTAATAAAGAAAAAAGAATCACGCGATAAAACAAACAAAGAAAAATTGTTAAAAATCCTACATATTTACTGTTTAAGATGCGGCAAGACTCGTTTTCCTCATAATTGTAAACAATCCAACCTTTTCAACGATGGGTGTGCTATGTGATTTTTAAATTAATAAATTTAGGTAAAATATAGCAAAATAAAAGTTAAATGTAAGCTTATTTCAAAGCTTAGAGTGTGTATTTAAATATACAAAGTAAAAAAAGTCGAAAAATTTTGTGAAACATAGAGAAATAACATGTTTTCTTAGTGCAAATTTTTGAACTTTTAATCGTGAATATTTTTAAAAGTATTAGTAATTTTTACATTATTTTTAGATATTCCTCCTATGGAGAAGCTCCCCTATACGTACATACCCCTTTTATGCGGAAATTCGGTTTTTTTACACCGCCGCCAAAATAATCAGAATCGTGCCGTGTAAAAAATGCCGTATTTTCTCTTTATTTTGCTCCATGTATGCGACGATATAACTCACGAACGACTTAAAAGAAACGACAATCAATCAAACACGTGTTAGCGCGTGAAATGATTTGACAACCTATATTAATCGCGGGTGTAAGTGAATTTTGAATACCCTATCATTGAGGGGTTTAAACATGATCCTTAACGAAAGGCACCTATAACAGTCAAATTCAAAACAATAATAATTAACTTAAATTAACATAATAACTATAATAAATAAATTTGGTGGCAATCGAAGTGCGAAAGTGAAATACATATGTATGTATAGTATGTATACATATTCATAAAGTGCCGTGGAGAAAACCAAAATACAAAATGCTGTGACTCAAACAGAACAAAAAAAAATAAAATAAAATGAAATAAACAAAAAAAGAAAAAAAGAAAGTGGAGTGCAGTACTCTTAAAATATATAAAATGTGAACTGACAAGCACAAAAACAAATTACAAGGAAAATCAAAATATAGCTAACAGTTCCAACAAGAAAAAAAAAGAAAAAAAAACAACATAGATAATATTAGGCGCGAAACCTAAAACCAAAACATAAATCGTAAAACAGTAAACACAACAAAATACAATAAGACAATCAAATTCAACAAAAATATACAAAAACGGAATAAACGGGCGCGAACAATTAAAACAAATACACAAATACCTGCAAAAAAAGGATCGAGAATTCTTCTTTCCCCCCTCTCATCTCCCGCTTATATGGAATGTACTAACAAACAAAACAACTACGCAAGGTGGTAGCTGGAACACATAAAGAGGGATAAACACAGAAGGCAACATAAATACATACAAAAAAAAAGCCCCTGAAGGAACAAAGTGAGCGTATTCAATCTAATTTTCTATAATTTGTTATATACATACTATATGTATAAAACAACAAACTACTGATTTACATCTTAATATATAAAAATCCAGTGTCCGTGTGTATGTCTCGAATGAACTCAAAAACGAGTCAACTGATATTCATGAAAGTTGGCATATACATACATGTAATTTGGTCCAACTTAGATGATAGGATAGCTTACATCTCAAGTTATACTCGCAATATTATATTATTGCAAATTATTTGTATTATTTGTTAGTTCAAAAAGATTCTCACAGATGTCGCTAATTATTGATTGGATTGAGTAAGTATTCAACAGGTATGTTAAAAATACAAACGTTTTATATAAGCTACAGTTTTATCGTCTCCACAATTAATAATTAACATTTTGTTCTACTTCTAACTTACAGTTACATAAATACAGCCAAATACATATATAACTAGAAAACCCGGCGATCTCCGTTTCGTCACCAAATTGCTTCGTTTTATGTAACATTTCGTTCGATGATTAAAAGATAAAATTTTTTTTTTTATACTCTCGCAACAATGTTGCTAAGGAGAGTATTATAGTTTTGTTCACATAACGGTTGTTTGTAAGTCCTAAAACTAAAAGAGTCAGATATAGGGTTATATATACCAAAGTGATCAGGGTGACGAGTAGAGTCGAAATCCGGATGTCTGTCTGTCCGTCCGTCCGTGCAAGCTGTAACTTGAGTAAAAATTGAGATATCATGATGAAACTTGGTACACGTATTTCTTGGCTCCATAAGAAGGTTAAGTTCGAATATGGGCAAAATTGGCACACTGCCACGCCCACAAAATGGCGGAAACCGAAAACCTATAAAGTGTCATAACCAAGCCATAAATAAAGATATTAAAGTGAAATTTGGCACAAAGGATCGCATTAGGGAGGGGCATATCTGGACGCAGTTTTTGTGGAAAAGTGGGCGTGGCTCCGCCCCCTACTAAGTTTTTTGTACGTATCTCGGAAACTACTATAGCTATGTCAACCAAACTCTATAGGGTCGTTTTCTTCAGGCATTTCCATATACAGTTCAAAAATGGAAGAAATCGGATAATAAACACGCCCACCTCCCATACAAAGGTTATGTTGAAAATCACTAAAAGTCCGTTAACCGACTAACAAAAAACGTCAGAAACACTAAATTTTACGGAAGAAATGGCAGAAGGAAGCTGCACCCAGGATTTTTTTAAAAATTGAAAATGGGCATGGCCTCGCCCACTTATGGATCAAAAACCATATCTCAGGAACTACTAGACCGATTTCAATGAAATTCGGTATATAATATTTTCTTAATACCCTGATGAAACGTACGAAATATGGCTGAAATCGGTTCACAACCACGACTTCTTCCAATATAACGCTATTTCGAATTCCATCTGATGCCTTCTCTGTATAATATATGTATACATTAGGAACCAATGATGATAGCGGAATAAAACTTTACAAAAATACGGTATTTGAAAAATATATAAATGAAGTATAATGAAATCTCGATTATCACTTTATCATGCGAGAGTATAAAATGTTCGGTGACACCCGAACTTAGCCCTTCCTTACTTAATTTGTTTTATATTTGAAAAGGAAAAATTATATTTCATTTCATAACAGTAATGAATTCATTTCGATTACAAAAATTAAGTATTATTTAGTTCAACTTCTCTAAGTAAATGAAAGTGAATCCAAAGTATGTAAATACTGAATCTAAGCAATATACGTGTCCGCAAATTATCCGTTTCATAGAAGTGCTCTTTGACCCCGCAGCCGTTGTCCTGCGTAAAATTATGTGTTTTGACAACATTTTTTGGTTTTTCTTCCGATGGTTTTCCAACTTGTGAGCACGCCACGTATATCTAACCGTGTGAAAAACATAGCATTTCCAAATTTATGCCACACACTATGCGACTAACCTTGTGTCCTATTGATTGTCCTCCCGAATGCAATTTTCGCTCGAAACGGAATACGTTTGAATTGAAATGGCAATCGTTAGAACTCAAAGGAATTCGTAGAATCAAGAATTCTGCCCCCTTGTATTTGATAGCGCAGATTGCGGAACATAACAACGACAGATCCAACTTTGAGACGCAAATGATGCGGTGGGTACCAAGCCTCTCCAAAGAATTTAGAAATTCCACTGGATAATTCACGGCGTCGTCTTCATTGTCAAGACGATCGATCGATTTGTATGAGCGCAAGTCTCCCGGAATTTGACTTTGAATCTTCCAGTTTAAGTCAACAACATCGGTATTTTGGCAGCTAACATTGCGCGTGCACTTAAGGAATCGTAGTTACAATAATTTGGCCAATGTCCGAACATTCGTGATGAGTTCATCTTTCGTGAATTGAGAAACAGATGGAATTGATTTTGAACCACCGGAATTGACCCATTTCCAAGTTTAAGCGAAGACGATGTAAAATGTCTTTGGCAATGTCATTTTTGTTCGTATCCCATAATTGACGCGGATTTGAAGCCTGATTTGTCGAAATGTTTATAGCGAAAAGTGTGCGAACTTCATTTTTATTCCAATGATTAAAATGTTCCAGCAATTGTAATTGCTGTCTTACTTCTCCAAAATTTGCACACACCGTACCATTCACAGTACCCAATGACTCAAATAAAGTTGAACCGCGTACATTAATCAATAGCAACCGAAGGTAGAAACAATCGACGTAATACATTAGTTGATAACACACCTGGATGTTCATCTACTGGCTGGCCTTGCCTTCTGCGCAACTATTTCTTTGACGATGCATTCCAGGTATAATATCAGGGTATTTCCGAATAGAGAAATGTTCTCGCAAACGGATCACTGACGAAAGTTGAGAAAAAACTCGTTAATGTTAATTTTGTTGCTGGCGGTGTTTCCATTGGCTGTACTGTATTCTCTGGGTTGAAATACACTTTCCAAGTTAACTGCGAGACGCACAACAGTCGGAAAACGTTTATGAATTGCAAAAGTAAATATCCTACAAAGCGCTTTATTACAGTTCACATATCTACCGTATCGTTCAAGACCAATAACCGCCATGTTGCTTCCTTTGGTGACGTAATTACAAACGTATTTTATCGATTACACCAAACTGCAATACTCAACATTGATATGAGTTTTGAATGTGAATTACACAATAATGGCGAATATGATACGATCCATGTGTTGTCAACTTCAATATTCATTCTTCTAAATTGAATGCTGAATGTTCTGCCATTGTCGTCTGGTGAGCGACGCCTATACAGTGGATATCAATCATTTCTAGTTTCAGTTTCCGAAAGAAAAGCACTTGGATAGTGTTTCGTGCATATATTGTCAGACGTACAACCCGAAGTGGGATTGTGGTGTCCGCAAGGTCCATGAACCATATTGGTTTTCACCACTTGGTATAATACTGTACCTTTCTCTGCATCAGGAATTTCCGCAGAAATGAGTTCATCAGTTTGATCTGGTGTAACCACCATTCACCATCCAAAGAAGAATGTGTGCGTGCGGCTAACTTTTTTTTTGCTACTCAACAGAATACATCCAGCATCTAACAGCATATGAACCATATGTTTCTTCAAGATAAAGTCCACCAAACATCGCTGCTGTTGTTTGAAAAGTTGTGCTGTGACATCGTGACGATCGCTTGCTGATTGACCGCGTTCCATAATTCCACATGTATGTCATCGCATCCTGGAAGTAGTCGTTCATGTGTCTTGGGCTGCCATACGTTGATGGCAAAAAGAACGCCGACCGATAATAGCGCGACCTCTTCGTGGCTTCGTAAGAAATTCCAATCTGTAATTGATCACTTTATGTGAAACATAAAGTTTTCACTGAATAATTTTCAATAATTTTTCTTTTGAATAGCCGGAATAAAAAAGCCTGCGACCGAAATTGAATGATTCAAATATTTGACAAATCAAAATATTGAAAAACAAAACAAACAAAAATTGAAAACAAATTTGTATGGAAAAATGTTACTTTTTCGAATTTTCCAATTTTCAGACTTTTCCTCATGAAAAGCATAAGGTATTTTTATTTCCAAACCTTCCCCGATCCACAACGAACAACCTCTGCAAATTTCATCAAGATTGCTGCAGCCGTTCTCTTAGCGTTACTAACAAACAAACATTCATTATCGTTTGTATGGGAAAAAGAAAAGGGCTGTTTTTAGGAATTTTCCGGCAATTATTCGAAATTTTCTTGCCGTAAAAACCATCCTTGAACCTCCACGAACATTTAGAAAAAAGAATTGGCCAAATTGGTGCAGGCGTTGTTGAGTTATGCACTTACCAACACTTTTTTTTGTTTTTCTATTTTCCCGCCTTTCTGTTGAAATTTTTCCTGAATTTTCTTTGCTATTAACCTCACTTAGCCCGAGACCTTGCTAACGAATGCAAAGCTGAGGAAAGCGGTTCATGCGTTCTGAAGTTGTAGCGTCAGAAAGGAAAACCCGGCTTATTTTTATAATATATGTATGTATATATATTAGAGTCAACTTTTATATGGGAAAATGGAATTGTCGTCTTACTCTATCTTACTCGCAATTTTTCTTTATTTGCTCACCGTTTAGACCTACCCTGGACTACGACAAACATTTTAAAACCAAACTCAGCTCAATCGGCCCAGCAGTTCTCGAGTTTTAATCAGACTAACGAACAACAATTCATTTTTATTTATATATATTACAAAATCAGAGAACATTTAAATTCATTTACATTAAATTAAATTAAATTAAATTAAAAGTTTATAATTTTCAGCTATCACAAAAACAACACTGACAATACCGACAACACTGAACGCTAACCAAAATTAAATACCAACAGCGCAGTGTTGTATGCGGCAGGTAATTTACTACAATACTCTATTTGGATGCCATTCGATGGCCACAGGTGGTGTGTATGCAGGAATAACTATTTGTATTTAGGAGATGCATGTATGCATTTATTTATATCATATTTAATGAAAAACTATTTAATAATGACCTGGTTTGCATAAATATGCTGTAAATAACTGCTTTCTCAACATATATCAACATGCAAAATTTAGCAACGACATGAACCTATCTCCAATTGGAAAACAACCCACAACAAAAGCACCAACTACAACAAGCTGAAGTGTGGAACACAATGACAGCGACAGACTGCAGCAGCACGACAGTGAACTGAAAATGGCGCTGTGCATCTTACTACATGAACATACGTAAGAAGGCAGCAACATAACAATGGCCGACATGTACACAAGACAATACAGCTGTCCATTTTCCATGTACACAATTTCGTTGTGGCCATACTAATACCTTTCACTTCAATGAAATTTTAATATTTTGTTCAAAGTGTGTATGCAAAAAATAAGTAAATACGTAAATATTTTTGTTTTAAATTATCAATTGTTATTACAAATGATATAATAGAGCTATTTTATGTTTTTATTTTTAAAATAACGTCAAGTTTGTTAGAGCTGTGAATAATTTTTCATTTTACATATTAGTGGCATCACCACTCTACCTCCTCTTTCTATCTTCCATTCTACTGTCAACTCTACTGTCGTCCTACTGCCGTTGGCAAATATAGGAATATGTTGAAGTTAGCGAGAGCGACAACTGTCGGCCTGCAGTCGTGCAGCTGTGAAAATAACAGTGTCCATAAGAACGTGTGTATTTTAATGTTTGACAGATGTAGTTTGCAGTCTGTCGCGCTCTATGTGTTCCGCACTTCAAACCTTTTCGTTTAACTGAAATTCTACTGCTGGTTCTTTTGCTAACTGGTGCTGGAACACACAGGTGGAAATTCTCAATTAAATTTAATTTTTATAGAAATTTGTGTTATTATATTAAAAAATAGTTTGTTGAAAAACGGTGCAAATACAATAATAAAAATTTTAGCAGCGAAAAATGTTGATGTTGATCTGATTAACTACCAGATACAACAATTATTACCCGGTGATTTAATTTCATTTAAGTCTACCGATGCTACTGTAGAAGAAAACGAGACACTGAATTTCCCAATGGAATTTTTAAATTCTTTAGACATATAGGGAATGTCACCACACAATCTACGATTGAAAATTGGATCACCGATTATTCTACTGCGTAATTTAAACCCTCCTAATACCATGTTCAGACCGACACTTAATCACACGATTTCGGCTGTTGAGTGGTTTATCCCACTAATCTTATAAATTTATCAAGATTTCGCCTTACAGAAATGACAGTTCAAAATCACTTCATCGGAGTGATTTGAAACTGATCCACACTAAATCTATCTGTGCGACTCTGAGTTTGCGCCATCTACTTGACAGCATTGGAAATCTATTACATTATCACAGCTGATTTAGACACTACAAAAAGGAAAAAATGTAAACAAACAAATTTTTATTGGAGCAATGAATCTAATTTCTGCTGAAAATCGACTTCCCAAATGAAAAAATGCGTCCATTATTTCCATTATATGGAAAATATTTAAAAGAATACGGTTTTTATTACAAAATACTATATGAAAATGTTTTCTTTTGATAAATATTGAGCGATGTAAATCCTTGAATGACAAAAACAGCTGTTTTTTATCTTTTCAACGGCAGTAAGAACACTGTTGGGTTATGAAATGTTAAATGTAATCTAATCTTTTAATTTTCGGTCTGAACGTGGTATAAACTGCGCAACGGCACACGTTTGGTGATCAAAGGAATTACTGGAAATTAGCCGAGTTAACAACAGCGCGCCAGTCGTTTCTTCTTTTCGCTGCGTGGCGCCAATTGGATATTCCAAGCGAAGCCAGGTCCTTCTCCACTTGGTCCTTCCAACGGAGTGGAGGTCTTCCTCTTCTCTTCTCTTCTCTTCCTCTGCTTCCCCCGGCGGGTACTGCGTCGAATACTTTCAGAGCTGGAGCGTAGCCGCTGTCTTTTTAACTGTGATTTATTACGATTAAAGACATTCAGAGTATATATGTATATCAAATAAAAATATTTAAAGTACTTATTTAATATGTTATAAAAATGTTATGTTAATTTGTGTTAAATTTTGTCTTTCAAATCCTTCTTGAATCACTCAGCCACAGCAACCCGTGGCCGGGTCTGCTAGTACTATTATAAAATCGGTAATCAAAATCCGTTTTAACATAACTATTAAACGGTTGCCAAACTTATAAGGTCCAAGTTTAAAAAATAAAAATAAAAATACATTTATCTAAATATTTAAAAACTTAAATAAACAAATTTTCAAATGCCTATACGTTAAGCTTATCTTGGTGTATTCAAACACAACCACTTAACAAAAAGAAAAAGCAGCCAATATTCAGACATTCAGATGCGAATTTTCCGGCAGCCCCTTATGCTTGATAAAGCAATAAGCACGACTGTATACAGTAAGAAAGCAAAGGCAGAAAGATTTGAAAACATAAGACAAAAACATAAACAAAACTAAAATAACTATATTTACATACATATATGCATATATAACTATTTAGTGGAAACAGATATTCATTATATTATTCATTATAAATATATCATACATATGTACCTATATATAATTGCCGAGCGCAAAATCTATATATATATATATATATATATATATATATTTACATATATCTAGACGACGCATATAGGAGCATTTACCCTCAAAAACTGGACAAAATTGAAAATTACAAACTTCACCGATGGTACTCAAAATTGATTTTTTTTGGCATCTAAATAACCATTCTACAATGAACCCATTAAATGAATGACCTTCAAGCCGCTATATTGCCACACAAGTAGTCGGATCCTAGACTTCGTTCAGTACGCACGTGCTTATTCGCGAAACTCTTCATTGTTCTCGAAATTGCAAGTGGTTTTTTATTGCGTGAACGGAGTTCTTGAAAATATTTTTTATGGATTCAGGACAACATGGTATGTATTTAATATTAATGATATACAAATTAATTTAGTTAATGTATTATTATGTTTTTTTCGTGAAAGCAATGAATCATTAAAAAACTAAATTTTTTTTTAATTTTTTAGAAATTAGTGTTTTTGTTATAGTGTCGGGCGAGGTCGAGCTATGAATTATTTTTCCTAGTAAACTACAGGGTTTCTACTTAACATATAAGCTTAAATATTTCGCCCGTTCGGTTTCACCGGAATTAGTCCTTCCTTACTTGTTTTATTTTAATATATTGCATTAATATATTTAATCATGCATTTTTATGCATTTTCATTCATAAAAGCAATTTAAATAATTTTGTCCGGTTTTTGAGATCAAATGCTCCTACATACATATGTGCGTAGATACTATGTAAAAGTTCATATGAACATCTATGTAAGAACATAAGAGAAAATAACTTTTTCAATACCGTGTTCAAGCTCTCTCTCTCAAAAAAAAAGTATTATAACATTTACATACAAATATACGGCAAAGAATCTACCGGTTACACTAAACACAAAATCTCACTAAAAGAAGTTCAACAAAACATATACAACTTGTGAGAACTATATAAAATACATATTAACACATAAACATTGGTATACACAAATATTCAAAGTCAACATTTGCAAATATTCGGCAATACCCCTTGTTCTTTGGCAAACAAAAACAAGCAGGATTGCGTACAAAAGCGAATTGATCTCTCTAACGAGCTCTCAATTGCTTAAGAAAATAAATCAGAAATACATACTAACAATTCGTGCATACTTATGTAAAAAGCGCATTGATCTCTTCAACGAGCTCTCAATTGCACAAAACATAAGCACTAGAGCTCCCACTCCCGGAATGTTTACGAATTCCCGGGATTTCGGGATATCGAAATTTCATTTCCCGGGATTCCCGGGAAAAACGGGAGAAAATAAAAATTGTTAATTATTGCTTATAAATTTAAAAAAATTAAATTAATTTTTTATTTCCAATCAGTTACATAGATTCAATTAAGCATGTCCATGTTCTTGGGTTCTTTATAATAAAAAAATATTATTTAATAATAATTATTATTTCTTATAAATTGAAAAAAATATATAATTCACTTTTTATTTCGAATCAGTTACATGAATTAAATTAAAAATATACCTATGTATTTGGTATTATATATATATTATTTTGTCGAAAAACAAATAATAAAAATCACAGATCGATTTCTGTAGGAACTAATTTTAAATAGTATTTTAAAAATACAAGCGCATCCATTGTTTCATCGTTTAAACTAGATCTGATTTTAGTGCAAATGCGGCCAGACACTGAAAAACAACGCTCGCATTCGACACTAGTTGGTGGTATTGTCTTTAAAAAATTACAAGCAACCTCCAGATTGCTGCCAAGCCCGCCACCCACAAGAAGTAAATTTATTTCCTTTGGTACCGCTTCCTCTACTGATAATGAGACATCTCTTTTGAAAACGCGAGATTCTTTGACAGTTTCTTGCAACCTTTCCTTCAACGTTTTTTTCCTTTTCATTATTTTTAAATCGATATCGCGATTCTCAACATCACTTGTACTTTTTGACAATTTCTACAGAGTGTTTGAAATTTTTCTTCTAAATTCGGTTCATTTGTGGTACTTACAAAATTCCCCCATTATTAATAGTTTCAATATATTCGTGCATATTGTGCGCCTTTCAGAAACGCGTTTTTTAATTGATTCAAAAAGATTGAAAGCTATTGATAAGTCCACATTTTAACTTCGTCCAGCATAAAATGTATCACTGCATCAGCAGAACAGAGGTTCATGTCACGGCGGCACAAAGCTTCTATAACTAACTCTGCCGGCTTTAAAACTTTAATAATGCTTTTAATAATATTAAATTCAAAATCTTCCAAGCAATCTGCCTTAAGGTCGACCATCGCTTTTTTCAAGCAAGACTCCAGCATATGAAACCCTTCGATCATTTTTAGTAAACTGTTTCACCGAGTCTGACAATCTAGGATGAGCTGCAACTCTTTGTTGAACTCCATTTTCACATATTTTTGTAAAATTTCATTCTTTTTGGGAGATTTTCGAAATGACCGTAAAACGCTCCGAATTTTGTCTATAATTTTTTTGATATCAAATTCGTCTGTAAGTTCTCCATGTTCTTCATTATCAGCTAACTAAAAATACCATAAAAATTAGATTTTCATATTTAAAAAATAAATAAATATGTCTACCTGTATGCAATCAGTTTGATCTCTCGTATCTTCTTCGGAATCATCATCTTCACATATAGAAATTTCATTTGGCTCAATTCTTATTTGTCTTTTGTACATCACATCAAGGATACCTAGCTGTACTCCATGTGCCAGGCACAGCTGTTGATGTGGACCTATGCGTTTGCCAATTTTCAACATAGTTGAGGCACCATCCGTGATAATAGAAATAATATCAGTTGCTAAACTCAAGTCATAATCTACCAAACGAGATTCAATCATATCAATGCAGTTTTCAGAAGTTGCGGTACCTTTTATTCGGACAAGTCCCAAGTTCCATATGTTTTTTTTACTATGCAGTATTAAATTCAAGTAGCGTTTATTGGCCACAGAAGTCCATTCGTCGAATGAAATGCTAAATCTATTATTTTTTACTTTCAAATCGATTATTTCTTTCTTCACTCTTTCGCGACATTCTTCAAAATATTCCATTATATATTTTCTGATTGTGGTGTCAGATTTGGGAACTTTAAATTTTCTGGCTTCAATACCTTTTCTGATTTGTTTTGAATGCGCAATGGTTGAAAATGCTAACCCATCCACAGCTACCAAACTGGCCATAATAGCACGAATATTTTCTTCATTTTTTGGTGAAAAATGTGAAGTAATTTTTGCCACTTTCTTGGGAGCAATTGTAGGAGTTGCTTTGCTTATGCCATGAACCTAAAATTATCAATTTCTCTACAATCTTATTTTCATTGCGGATTTATAATTTTTACTTTAAACCTTCATGTAATCCTTTTGTTGAACCACCCTTTGTTTTGAGGACTGCATTACATTTTTTGCACTTGGCTTCCTCTGAACTTTTTGATATTAGAAAATAAAACCATGTTGACGATTTGTCGTCTCCTTTTTTTGTGTGCTTTATAAATGATGATAAGTGAATGAAAAATTGTTATTTTAACATTTATAATTAAAATATTTAGTACTTACATTCCATTTTTAAAATTTATACAATAAGCACAAGTGTAAGTTTGTAAAATGCAGTGCGGTTGATCGTATGCTTGGCACATGCTACAGCTTGCCAATTAACAGCTGATCAAACCAGTGCTGTAACTTTGATCAAACAGTGTTGTAAAGTACTAAATTCTTACTAATTGTTTTTTGGCAATGTTCATCTATTGTAAATACAACTTTGTTTATGAAAAAATAATAATTAACAGTGTTTAAAAAAAAGGACAAAAATCCCGAATATCCCAGGAAATTAATTTTAAATCCCGGGAGGAGTTTTAAGTCCAGGATCCCGGGATTTCGGGAGCCCGGGAGTGGGAGCTCTTTTAAGCACATACAAGTCCAAGTATTAGGGTGTACCTAAATACAAATCATTCGGGCACAAAATATTTCAATTAATAAAAAGCGCGGTTTTTAATAGAAATTAACAATTCAAATATATTTTGGAACTAAAATATAAATAAATAATATTATTTTGCAAAAATGATCAACAACAACAATAATCAAAATACGCCTGCAGGAGCTACAGCAAAACAGGTTGCTAAATTTATTTCAGAAAGTGACAGTTTAACAAGATATTGGACTAGTTTTGCCTCTTCATCGATTCAAGAAAACTCTGAATAGTTATTAGAAATAAAAAGCCAAAATCTTAATAATTTTTGGACGCGCCTCCAAGCGGCTCATGACGCCATACTAGAATCTGACAATTCAGTGTTGCCACATAATATTTTAAATCATCGGCTTACGATATTTACGAAAACTGCTTAGACCATTACGAAGAAACAAAAGCTATGACCTCCGATCAATTAAAGCTAATAAAAGCAATTGCACCTACTTGCTCTTAATGACGATAATTTCAATTTGGCTTGGGAAGCTCTAAAGTCTAGATATGAAAATGAAAGAATACTGGTCGATAAACAAGTAACGACACTAATGAACTTGCCAAAATTTATGAAAGAAACAAGTGTAGAATTCATCAAAGTATAATCCACTGTTTCAAATTGTTTGTCGGTTCTATCGACACTAAATATTCCCACAGACAGCTGGGATCCAATTCTGGTAAACATTTGTACCGCCGCATTACCAGAAAAGCCGTTACTTCTATGGGAGCAATCGTTCTCATCACGAAAAAAGTGCCCAACGTGGCCACAAATGAAGGATTTTCTCACCACCCAATATGAAATTGCGGAAAGGTTAGAAGAAAAAATAATCAAAACTACATAAGAACATTAAACACGACCACCATGGAAGCTTAAATAGACCCCAAGTTAGTAACAAAAACAATTCACAAAACGCAATCGTTCACATCTGAGCAAAGAAATCATATGTCATGCGAACTATGCGCAAGAGGGCATAAGCTTAAAACTTGCGAGAAGTTTAAAAAATTTAATGTCAATGAAAGGAACAACTTTGTCAGGTCAAAAAGACTCTGTACAAACTGCTTGTCTCACTCACACAATCTTAATAATTGCAAAAGCAAATTTAACTGCTTATATTGTCACAAAAGACTCAACTCAATGCCTCATTACAGCAGATACACAAAGAACCACGGGTTTAATTGCAAAAGCAAATCCCGAAAAACAAAATTCTAAAAATTGCCAGGTGACACCATGTTGCTCAAAGGCACAAAAAGTTCAAACGATGCACAGCGAAACACAAACCAGTTACCACTATACCAACTCAAGTTGAGAACAAATACCTTAATTCACAATTAAGTAAATTGCAAAAGTTAAGGAAACTTCCAATAACAAACAAAACTATGAAAGATCAGTGTTTGAGATTGCTGCTTATATTTACAAACGGAAGTACAAACACCAACTTGTTTAAAATGCATTGTCGTTTTTATTTAATGTCTATTTAGTAAACAAGTTTCTTTTAATACAAGTAAAAGTTTCATAGAAGGGTTTATCGCGCAGGCTCACGCTCGTATCGCGTTAGTATCGACTTGACCGTAGCGCAAAAGCTCGATGTACCACAAAGTAAATTATTGAAAGCTAGTGTCGACGTGACGCAACGTGGAAAGTATCAAGAACCAAAAGTTGAACGCTAATGTTGATGATCGATGAGTGTCTATGCTGCTAACGTTGATGATCGAACTGTATGTGTAGTATGTGTCGCACGAATTGCTTAGAACCAATTGTGTCTGCCTTCCCGTTGCCCATCCTTTTGTAGAGTGGGTTGGTGTACAGATGTGTTGAGTTGTGTTGTAGTGTCATTAGCTGTGGTGAATTGCGCTGTTGCATTAAGATGCGCCAGTTTTACCGAGTAGAGGGGGTGGATGCTTAACTCATTTAAACTTCACATGAGCGCTTATCTAAAGCCACAACTACTCGATCAAATAATGGCCGGTACGTCGTACGACTACCACCCAAGCCACCATTTTCAAAAATTAGTATAAAACAAAGTCAGAGTTACCTCTGATAGTCCCAATATTAAAAACACATACAAATTTTCGACCCCGCAGGATGGCTTTCGCCAATAATGAAGAAAAAAACACAATCCTTGAGCGATGGGGCACTACTACTTGTCAAATTAGTGCATATGCACTTCAATATTACATATACAAAATTTTCCACAAAGTCGAAAAATCGACACCTATAATACAATATGCGACAACTTAAAATTAACGTTAAGGGATCACCAAATTCCCAATACGATACAGTGATGTACATACACTTTCAAAAGCAATGGTCGCTCTTATCGCACCTATCTAAGCGCGTCTGATATGAGTGGATTATGGGAATCAGCTGCATAAAGCTTCAAATTAATTATAAAAAATTATCTACTCTATAAATCGTAGCCGTTCTCCATTCACGGCCACTCTCTCGTAAGATACCTCTATTATCACAGTCCTAACTTCAGAGCCAAGGAGTACCCATTCTGGCCATATCTGAGCCAGGAGTGAAGTTACTATCCTTCATAAGCCGAGATCAAATAAAATGCAAACAATTGCCGATAATACAAAAAAGGAAAATAATAAACAACCGGTATACCAAACCACTAGTAATAATATAACCGCAAACCAATGTTTTTTTTCTATAATAATAAGTCGTCAAATCATTACTACCTCCAGCACCAATACATAAAAAACAAATTTATATTAAAACTAAAATCGCTTCTTACAGCTAATATTCTGTGCCCTCGGCTACTTCACCAACAATAAGCCGAATTACATTTATCAGCTTATACATAATACTAGGAAAAACGTTCGCCTAGGGAGCCCAGGATGTTTAAATGAGTTAAGCATCTGCCCACTCTACCCGGAAAAACTTGCACACATTAATATAACACTTCCGATGGAACCATACTCATACATCACCATACAACAGAACTCACCACACTTTTACATCAATCAACCCACTTAACAAAACGGCTGGGCAAACGGATAGCGAACACATTCGTTTTGATACTTTCCGTTCTGCATTACGCCGCGTGACCAACATTCGATTGGATATTCGCCACAACAAAGTTCCTACGCGCTAGAAACAATTTCGTGTCAATCCAGTTCCTGCGAGCGGCATCCTGTCTCAACTCAACAATAATTTAATTGAACACAACACCGTTCTAAATTCATCTATATGTATGTATATACATATTTAAAATTTGATTGCATTTTCAATATACAAAACTTAAAGTAATTGTACAGCAAATTACCCGCGCATTTTCATTTGTAACATTAATCGCGATTGTAAGTGAATTTTGAATACCCTATCATTGAGGGTTTTAAACACTTCTCTTTTTCCACTCCTGAAGCCAACCATCTGATGAATTAAAATTAATTACACCTAACTGCTGCGCGATTTCTAGGGTTTTTGCTGTATTGATATTGGAATTACTTTATTTCTTGCTTGGTTTGCATTTAGACAGAGCTTATCTAATTTTGATCCAGTATAACCTAGATATGCCTCCGAGGATCTTGATATCTCGACTTGATATCTACTTCCGTGTACCTATCATCGTCCAAACATCTATATTTAAAGATCTTACGAATAGTGTATCAAAATAGCGCAATCTAATTGAGATCGTAGGGCTGTCACTCTTACCTACCTACCCATCGTTTGTCTGTTTGTCCGTCTGTCCCTGCAAATGAAAAGTTGATAAAAAATTAAGATCTTGAAGAAACTTAGTACAGAAGCTTCTTGGCACCTAAGGGGGTTGATATTGCAGATGGGTGTTATCGGTTCATTGCCTTCCTACAAAATCCCGTTAAACGAAAACATATAAAGGACTACAATAAATGCTCCAAATTAGATACAAAACCATTATTTGCTACAAAGTATCTTGGGAGAAAGGAGCATCTGTGGGCTGAAAATTTTCTAATCTAAAAAAATGAATAAGCATGTCTCAAAAACTTATTTTAACTAAATTTGCGAAAAGGAAGTACATATGAAAACTTCTTTTTCTGTGGATATCGGATAAATGAGTAGATTACCACGCCCACCACCCATATAAATTTGTCAGAGACATAAAATTCTACACTTAATAAGGCACAAAAGCGTTTTACGGGAGGCGTTGGGAAAATTGGAAAATAGAGTAGCACCGTCAAATAACAAAATTCGCTTAGAGCTTGAAAATGGATGAAATCGAATTATAACTATATAACAAATAAATTTTGCATTCAGAAGGATATATTCGCAAGGATCCATTACTGTTCACGCACAGTAGGAGGATATCAATCATTAAGACCACCATCCTTTTTTACACAGATGCCATTTGTAAAAATCATGGCTATCCTCAACGACTGATTTTCTACTACAGTTACCCATTAATACAATGAAATTGTTATGCACGAGCGCAGAGGGAAACGTTAAAGCTGGTATAAGAAGCCACTGGATTGGAATTTGAAAGGATATGACTTTTAATACATTGAACAAAATTTTCATACTATTGATATTTGGCAAGAGTTAATACAAAAGAATTAATTTGTTTTATTTAAATTTAATCAAATAGTTTTAAATAATAATATTCAATATTTTCAATTATCAATACTTTTAATCAATTTAATTTAGCACTAATTGGTGCACAATATTTTTGGTTAATCGGAATGTAGCTAACAAAAATAGATTCGACGGTTTTCCTATACGTGAAAATGCAACATACATATAGTTGCTCATGAGAAAAATATGGATTTTTCAAATCTAACCCACAAATAGGCATTGTTTGGCCTTGATATTTATTTATCGTAATTGCAAAAGCTAAACTAACAGGAAATTGTAGACTTCTGAAGGGTATCGTAGAATACGATGATATCATTGGAATACGTGACAACAGGACCACTTCACCTTTAAACTTTCCAGTTAATATCGTTGCTTCAAGAATATCCAGTCGTTTTTTTTAATAGCCAAACGCGTACCATTGCATAATCGAGGTGGATTCAAATTACGCAGGAGAATAATAGGTGAACCATTCTTTAATCGAAGATTATGTGGTGGCATTCCGGGTATAACTAGTGAATTTAAAAATTCAATTGGAAAATTAACACTTTTATTTTCATTAAGAACAGTATCGATTGATTTAAAAGACATCAGATCGCCTGGTAACAACTGTTGTATTTGGAAGGCAATTTCGCCAATATCAACATTTTTGGCTGCCAAAACAGCTCACTCACGGAGCCAGTTATGACTCAAGTAATTACTCCCTATATTCGGAAAAATACTCTGAATCAATTCATTTTTTCCCAGAAGAACAGTGCATAAATTATCTGGCAGTTTAATACATTGCGTATCTGATTGCATTTCTATTTTACCGTTTCCAATATCTAGTAGTTTTTCGGAAAATATTTGTGCAGATGGATCATTTTGCAATTGTACGCGAATGTTTATGGTTAATCGAAGTGTTTCAACTCTTCGCCATAAGAATGATTATTTCAAACACACCTTAAGTAAAAAGTAGAGCGAGGTATAACCGGCAAGGTCTGTCGGAAATCAACAGACAAAAGTAAGATAGCACCATCGAAGAGTTTATCATTGGCGTTTAGATCTTGCATAGTTCAATGCAATGCTTCGAGGGAATATTTATGTACATTATGTCCCAAATTATAATTGAACTCTTCCGAAAAACTGCAGCTATTCCACTATTTTTTTATGTTACATATTACGTTTGGTTTATTATGAATGTCCAGTAGTAGTTTGAATGTTGAATGTGCAGTTCGCTCACCATCTAGCGACCGTATTTTGGCAAGAATCAAAGATATTAAAAATATTTTATCGGTCCCACCTGGTGCGTCCAAGAAAAAAACCGCCTTGTTCAGCGGCAACAATCAGCATAATCCCATCATAAATAATTTTATGCTCTGCCTTCAGCAATGACTCACTGTTCGCGATAATTGTTGTTAAATTAGCTTGATTATAATTTTTTCTCGTTGTAAATCGGTGTGGATTAAGTCGGTGGCTGGGCGATTAAGTGGTAATGATTAAGTGGTAAATTTGAAATTAAAATACATAAATCCTCGATCAAAACTAACGCTTCAGTGTATGTCTCTGGCGTATAATCTATGTTTTGGCATTGACGCTGTTTTTACTTCAAATATGGCCAAGTCATTGCCTTTATTGACATATTTACAAATGTACTTAATTGATTTTACAGAACTGCAAAGCTCGACATTGATATGAGCCTCATGATTTTTTAAAAGTAATGGTGAATATGCTACCACCCACTGCTATCAAATTCTACTGGATTTGTAAAATTCGGCCATCGCATTGTAAATGTGTGACCACCATTCTCAGTATTTCTGCGCCGGTACATTGGATAACCGTCAATATCTATGCTAGTGGCATTCGTAAGCGGCTTTGGGAAATTTTTCTTACACTTTCCATTTTCATGCACCATGCATGACGTCATGTTAAAAGCACCGCATGACCCGTGGATCATGTGTTTGGTAACTATATTAAACAATTCTTGATCGACTGATTGGTCTGGGATTTCAGCTGAAATTGTTTGATCAATTTCTTCTGGATGAATTTTATTTTGAAGCCAAATTAAAATGTGGGCATGAGACAAACCGCGCTTTTGCCACTCAATCGAATACAGCCAACAACGGTGATACAAAAAACTGAATATTTAACAATAAAATCAATAAAGGGTTTTAATTTTTGTTTGAACACACGAACAATTACATCATGCGATTAATTCCTTGTTGTCCTGGTAATAGTAAAATTTGTATATTTTTCCAATTCGGATTGCCTGTAAAGGTAATAAATAAATCAGGTCGGCCGTACGTAAGTCATCGCATCTTGCATATATTCCTACATGTTTCGTGGACTGCCGATATAGCTTGAAGGTAGATGTTTGATATTTCCAACATCAGAATCCCGAAAATGAATGTATTCTTCCGATCGTAATTTAGCCTGGTTGTATCGAATAAATCGCAAGCATTCGCTTTCAATCTTAGCATACATACCAACAACGCACTGATGGAAAAGCTGCCAATATCTAAGGATATAGTTGTCCTGATTTAATCTAATCATTAATCGGTGTGCATAGTAGTTCATTGAAGGAACTTTTTTATCTCCTTCAGCACCTAAACAAAAATAAAAAATATAAAGAAATAAATTTGAATTCATACATATGTATGTATAATACGAAAGTAAATAGTTAGTTGTTAAATTTACCGGTATTTGAATCACACCGTTTGATGTTAATGGTATATTCATCCTGTCCTTGCCAAAATATTAATGGATAGTGTTGTCTCGCCGAGTAATTTGTATATCCCTCTTTTAAATTGGATCACCAACCATAATTACAGCAACCTCATCAACAGTTGGAGCGTTGAATCTGCCAGCATGTTCACCTAATGGTACTTTGTCGAAAAGAAAAGGGACTTATGCCCATTCTTCCATTTGGATTTAGATCTCAACATTCCATCGATTGTCTTATACATTTTGTTTACTAGCGACATGCCTACGCCGTCAAACTGCACAATCGCCACATTTGTAGATAATACCTGCATCAATACGTCCGGCAAAAATGAAGTTGAGCCGTCACACAGAATGCAATCTTCACTAAATCAAATTGTAGAATGGACACAGAAATGGTACATTACTTCAAACGAGTTGAAGTCTATCCATATAAACTTCACTAAAAAAAGTGTTACGTACATTCCCTTATATATTGGAAATGAAGTAATCCCCTTACTCCACCCCGGTGAAATATCTTGGTATGACGTTGGATGCAAAGTTGAATTGGAAGGAGCATATACAAAAAAAAAGTTTCAGAACTAAAACTAAAATACCACAAAATAAACTGTTTGATCGGCAAGAAGTCATCCTTAACAACATCAAATAAACTCCTAGTCTACAATCAAACTTTGAAACCTATATGGGCATATGGAATTCAACTATGGGGATGCGCTGCGCCGTTATACATCGAAGCGGTGCAAAGATTCCAAAACAAAGTTCTGCGAAAAATGGTAAATGCCCCATGGTACATACGCAATTCGGGTCTTTTCTAAACAATTTTCCAGCAATATCACAATTGCTCTTTCCTCTGCTTGTTCAATGAAATTATATTGTCACCGAGTTGTCACGCGCTCTTCACAATTGCCCATAAAATAAATTCGAAGAAATTTCGGATCATAATCAGTCATTGGCATCAATGACCCAATTTTATGGTATACCTTGTATTGTAATGTATAATATTTTGAATGTAATTTTAAAATTACCACCATCTGATGCGAAATTGCAAGTTTTAGTTGCCCCTAACGACGTCATTTGGAAGAAAGAATTAAATTTGCGTATCTTACGAAGAAATAATTTTGAATCAGCTAAATCACCAGCAAGAAGGGATAATGAAGGTTCGGGCGGAGTAGGTAGAGGTGACAGCACAACTTTTCCTGATGCGCAGCACATGCCGGGTGGTTCATTCTGAAATTTCAGCGCCTGACAATATTAATATACTTTATCCATTGTACCGATAGCAATGTTTGAATGCGTAGAGTATTTAATATCTGGTGGATATTCGAAAGCAAGACGAACAAATGATGTAAGTGTTAATGAGCGGCTGTAGCTATGTTTCGTTCTCGTAACCCTCTTGTTCTCGAAATAGTCTGTCGCAAACGTTCATCACGCTGTCCTTGAGATTCGTCCGCACGACTCTCTGCTGTCCTGAGTCTTTGAGCTGCATTTCTTGCACAGTAGAAACAGTAGAAAACCTTTTCCATCTTGGATTTTCAACGGTAGCAACGCAGTGCTGTATATTCAGTTGGTAAATACGAGGCAAAACCTACAAATATATATTTTTTTTAATGTAAATCAAAAATGATTTATTTATGATATATTCTTATTAATAAATGATTTAAACGTCAAAGTGTGTCATATTTCGTCCTGATTTCCTGATAATAAGATATTTTGTAAGTAGTGAGTTGTTATGTATAAAATGTGTCCCTGGTGTTAGATTTCTCGGTGGTGAGTTTTCTACGGCTGTATTTGTTAACATTTGACAGATAGAAAACATAAAAGATGCTGATTTCCTAAGCTAATCTTCTTTCTTATCTTAAAATTCGCTTATTTTACAAACCGGTTTCGTGCTCTTTTTCTGCATGGATATATGAGTTGAGGCCAACGAAAATGCTAAAGCAAAAGAAATGAGCGAAATTGAGAGCACAACACTTGAGACAAACAATATGTGATAGACATGTGTGTTGTTGTTATTCTTACATTAACTTCATACATGCATACATATTTGTTTTTGAATATGCACATATACCTACATTTATGTGAAATGAAAATAAAAAGCCGTGTTTTGCTGCTTCATTGCGTGTTATATATTCATATGTACTTATGTATTTCATTTTAAGGTTTACAACAAAGGCATTACATATTTTATATGTATTTGGTCTTCAATGACTAGTAATAAAAAAATAATGAACTAAATAGAGCATGTGAATTATTAAAAAAGTAAATATAACTTATTATGATTTGTTCATATGCTTATAATAAGAGTGTAAAAATAGTAAACTGTCAACAGATGTTGGTCCCAATCTATTCCGCTTTTCAGTAATGACATTGCCTGCTAATGAAAAAACTCTTTCAGCCGGTGCACTACTTGCAGGTATTGAAAGAAACTTCAATGCCACCGATGGGTAACGATTTTCATTCACTCCCCACCACTGCAATACATCGAAATCATGACTTAAAATAACCCTTTCTCGACAATATTGTTCTATTTCTTGTATTGGAGATTGTCTAGAGTTGTTAGATGGTGCAGCAACTAATGTTGGGAAAAAAAATTCTGGTTTTGATATACTTAGATCTTAAGCTTGGTGACGGCTCTGATGAAGTGAAGCTTTCTATGTTGGGTGTATATGGACTAGAAACATATTGTGTTGTATCACTTTCTTTTGAAATAGAAAGTTTTAACATTTCTGAAACACACTGCTCCTTAATGTCGGCCAGGTCTGTATCCTGCATATGTGCAGCCGGGGGATACAAAAAAAACGCCACCTTATGCCTTATGGACAAATTTGTTGACCACATGCCAACAACTTTTGTTTTTATTGTTTCTTTTAATGTTGCAATTGATGAGATATCTGACATGTTGGGCTCGCATAGAACACAAATTTTTGTACTTAAAGGCAGCACAAAACAAATTGAAGGCGAACTGCAAGTTTGAAGTTCTTTAAAAATTCTTTCGAAGGATTCCAGCAACCCAACTAATATTTTTAATGTTGATCTATTGACATCCATCAATCTTTCGAGCCCTTTCTCGCTTAATATAGTGTTAACAGCCACCCAATTATCGTGGATAGATTTCAGCATTGCGTAGTTTGAGTTGGGCATGAACTCTTTAGAGAAGTGTTTAACTTATGCTGCAAATTGGCTTTCTTGAAGTACCTTACAATTTTTTTGCATGTCGTCACTGTTTCGTCTAGATCCGTTGTTTCTGTAAATGATTGTTCTAAACAATTATTTAAAAGATGACTGCTGCAGTTAAGCCTGATGTTGTTTTCTAATGCTTTTATAATGTTTCTGCCCCTATATGTTACAAATATGATCTCCTCAATGTTTTCAATATTAAATTTTGAGAATACACTTTTAATTTTAGTTAAAATGTTTTCTGCGGTGCTTTTCTCTGATTCCATTGACTTACGACCCAAAATTAAATCACAAAGAAAGTTGTTTTTTTGATAATGAATTGTGATACCCAAGAAGTTTCGTTGCAGATATTGGTCAGACCACATATCGACGGTGGCAGCTAATCCTGAAGTATCTGCAGCTATTTTAATTTCAGATGATATTAACCGTATTTTTTCTTCAGCGTCTTGTGGACCGTTCGACTTGGACTAGGCAGCAAGTCATCCACATCTATGTGATCCCCATAGGCGGCACCAATTTTGATAAAAAACTGCACCATGCTCTTAAATCCGGGCCCGGCTACTGATGAAAACGGCTGACAATCTTGGACAATCCATTGACTGCATTTTTTAATAGCTTCTGCTTTGTCTGTTGCCGACACTTTCGTCACTTCTCTTGGTTGCCTTAATGTCATGCAACATTTATGCCGAGACAAATTTGATGTGTGGCCAGCCACAAATTTTAACACTTTTCGGCAGGTGCTGCAAAATAGACACCCTTCCACTTCACTTTCGTCTTCCTTAACAATGAAAAGTAAAATGTTCCATATGACACAAAGTATACGTTCCACAATCTATTTTACTTTTTATAGAGTCCGGCGTTTCAGTCATTTTGCTTATTCCTTTTAAGGCACCAATTAACAATTGAAATCAAGCGACTACAAAACAAACCAGCGATCAGTTCTCAATGTCCTGCTCATGCATAAAAATTGAAGACACTCGAAATCATAACTGTAAAACATGAGTGTTTCGCTCACAGCTCATTTTTGCGCATTCCTTTTTGTGATCAATTGTTGCTGTTCGCACATTTGCTTTCAGTGCATTGTGCCGTTCACTTATCAACGCAAAATTTTTGGGTGTCTGGTGAAATAGAATCGATGCTTACTGTTAGAGTGAGTGACGAAATGCAAAAACCCAAAACACGGAAAGCGATTTGTGCGTTTGGGTGTGTTATTCTTTTCTTGCTGTTTGTGGGTGCGACAAGCACTCCACATTTATAAGTGTGATTCGGGTGCCAAAAAGTGACACCCCTGACGTTCTCTGCTATATATAAAACAAAAGTTTACCGCCCAGGACTTTTTTTGCATGCAAAATTTAAGAAATTCTTGAAGCGTGTTTAACACTTATTAAGAAAAAAAAACAACATATGTACATAACAACAGGAGGATGGAGTCATGTGTAGAAGTTCACGCAAGTGAGGAAAGTTCTCTGGTCGCCATTTACTTGGGAGTGGCCAGAAGTGATTATTTTACACATGGCGCAAGCAGCTCACTACTTCCGGTCTTTGACAGAGTATCCTCTGGGTAGCCTAAGAACATCCGTTTGAAAGCGAGCTGAAGTGAGAAGGCGAAATATCCCCTGCATAGGGTTGTGCGCTGGGTTTAGGACCCGCCACGTAAATAAACAATCCAATGAAAAACCAACAACAGCCTCGGATAAGAGACCCCCCTTTTGATGACGACCATGGCAAACGAAATAAGGACTACGAATTGAGGGCATGCACCTGGAATGTCCGGTCCCTTAATTGGGAAGGTGCCGCTGCCCAGATGGTTGATGTCCTCGCGAAAATAAAGGCCGACATCACTCCGTCGCCGAGTACTATCATTCACTCCGGTGAATGAATGTCTAGCCACAATCCGCATCAAATCGAGGTTATCGCTGATTTGCGCCCACGCCCCGACGGAGGAGAAGGACGATGTGACCAAAGTTGCCTTTTATGAGTGCTTGGAGCGTACTTATGAAGGCTGCCTCCGCCACGATGTCAAAATCGTGCTTGGCGACTTTAACGCCAGGGTGGGCAAAGAAGGTATATTTGGCACTACGGTCGGTAAATTCAGCCTCCACGACGAAACATCCCCAAATGGGTTGAGGCTGATTGACTTCGCCGGGGCCCGAAATATGGTTATCTGTAGTACTAGATTCCAGCATAAGAAGATTCATTAAGCTACCTGGCTGTCTCCGGATCGAAAAACTACCAACAAGATCGATCATGTTGTGATAGACGGAAAACACGTATCCAGTGTTTTAGATGTGCGTGTGCTCCGAGGTCCTAACATCGACTCGGACCACTATCTTGTTGCAGCTAAGATTCGCACTCGCCTCTGTGCAGCAAAAAACGCATGCTAACAAACACAAGGAAGGTTCGACGTCGAGAAGCTGCAATCACAACAGACAGCCGAACGATTTTCTACTCGGCTTGCACTAATGCTCTCTGACAGCACTCGTCAACAAGTCGGTATGAGGGAACTGTGGGCCGGCATTTCAAATTCCTTACGTACAGCTGCAACCGAAGCCATTGGTTTTCGGAAAATGCAAAAGAACAGCTGGTACGACGAGGAGCGCCCTGTTGCAGCGGAGAGAAAACAGGCTGCCTACCTCGCAACGTTACGATCGACCACAACACGTGCGGGATGGGAGAGATACCGAAAGTTGAAGAGAGAAGCGAGACGCGTTTGCAGACAGAAAAAGAAAGAGGCTGAAATGCGTGAGTACGAAGAGCTTGATAAGCTGGCCGACAGGGGTAATGCTCGAAAATTCTACGAAAAAATGAGGCGGCTTACGGAAGGTTTCAAGACCGGAGCGTACTCTTGTAGAACCCCCAAAGGTGATCTAGTCACTGATGCCCAGAGGATAGTTAAATTATGGAGGGAACACTTCTCCAGCCTGCTGAATGGCAGTGAACGCACAACACCAGGAGAATGAGAACCCGATTCCCCAATCGATGACGATGGAGCAGACGTTCCACTACCCGACCATGAATAAGTTCGAATAGCAATTGCCCGCCTCAAGAACAACAAAGCGGCAGGGGCCGACGGACTACCGGCCGAGCTATTCAAACACGGCGGCGAAGAACTAATAGGGAGCAAGCATCAGCTTCTTTGTAAAATATGGTCGGACGAAAGCATGCAAAACGATTGGAATTTAAGTGTGCTATGCCAAATCCATAAAAAAGGAGGCCCCACAATCTGCGCCAACTACCGTGGGATTAGCCTCCTCAACATCGCATATAAGGTTCTATCGAGCGTATTGTGTGAAAGATTAAAGCCCACCGTCAACAAACTGATTGGACCTTACCAGTGTGGCTTCAGACCTGGAAAATCAACAACCGACCAGATATTCACCATGCGCCAAATCGTGGAAAAGACCCGTGAAAGAAGAATCGACACACACCACCTCTTCGTCGATTTCAAAGCTGCTTTCGACAGCACGAAAAGGAGCTGCCTTTATGTCGCGATGTCTGAATTTGGTATCCCCGCAAAACTAATACGGCTGTGTAAACTGACGTTGAGCAACACGAAAAGCTCCGTCAGGATCGGGAAGGACCTCTCCGAGCCGTTCGATACCAAATGAGGTTTCAGACAAGGCGACTCCCTATCGTGCGACTTCTTCACCCTGCTTCTGGAGAAACTAGTTAGAGCTGCAGAACTAAACAGAGAAGGTACCATCTTCTATAAGAGTGTACAGCTGCTGGCGTATGCCGACGATATTGATATCATCGGCCTCAACACCAGCGCCGTTAGTTCTGCTTTCTCCAGGCTGGACAAGGAAGCACAGAAAATGGGTCTGGTAGTGAACGAGGGAAAAACAAAATATCTCCTGTCATCAAACAAACAGTCGTCGCACTCGCGACTTGGCTCTCACGTCACTGTTGACAGTCATAACTTTGAAGTTGTAGATAATTTCGTCTATTTAGGAATCAGCATTAACACCACCAATAATGTCAGCCTGGAAATCCAACGCAGGATTGCTCTTGCCAACAGGTGCTACTTCGGACTGAGTAGGCAATTGAAAAGTAAAGTCCTCTCTCGACGAACAAAAGCTAAACTCTATAAGTCGCTCATAATTCCCGTCCTGCTATATGGTGCAAAGTCTTGGACGATGTCAACAACGGATGAGTCGACGTTGCGAGTTTTCGAGAGAAAAGTTCTGGTCCTTTGAGCGTTGGCCACGGCGAATATCGCATTCGATGGAACGATGAGCTGTACGAGATATATGACGACATTGACATAGTTCAGCGAATTAAAAGACAGCGGCTACGCTGGCTAGGTCATGTTGTCCGGAGGGATGAAAGCACTCCAGCTCTGAAAGTATTCGACGCAATACCCGCCGGGGGAGCAGAGGAAGAGGAAGACCTCCACTCCGTTGGAAGGACCAAGTGGAGAAGGACCTGGCTTCGCTTGGAATATCCAACTGGCGCCACGTAGCGAAAAGAAGAAACGACTGGCGCGCTGTTGTTAACTCGGCTATAATCGCGTAAGCGGTGTCTACGCGAATTAAGAAGAAGAAGAACAGATGTAATTGAAATTAATGATATATATTATTGTTAAAAAAATGTAAAAACAACCAGATAAGCAATACATGTAATACAAACATATTTAATCTAAGTGAAAATTACCTAGTATCCTTATTAATTGTTCAATTGAAATAGAAAATAGAGTATGGAAAAATTATAATAACATTTTCAAACAAACTATACAAAATATCTATGATGTTAAAGACATAGAGAATCAAAATGAAAAATTAATGTTCGATGATATTTTATTATCAAAATTTGAAAACATTGAACAAATTAACGAATTAAGCTTTATCAGGTAACAACACTACATATATTTATCAACATTTTTTATATTTTTAATAATTATTATTGTACTTATTGTCTCACTCATTCACGGTAAAAGAAATCATAACTGAATAAAATGTATACACGATACATTGAGGAGCACTCACCACTGCGTTAAATTAAATGAAAAGTCCGGTTTATTATTTTGTACATCTGGGTTCTCAACAATTTTATTTAAATTTAAATTTATTAATTTTATTATATAATATTATATATATATTATATTGTATATAAATATTATATATAAATATAATATCGACGGGCGAGGCGGCGATACCCCAATTCCGGGACACGGATCGTGGTTGAATTTTGTAAGTGGAGGAGAATAGCGTGATCGAAAAGTGTGCGAATGTATAAAATACCAAATGTAATGTTTACGCGGCGGAGTGGGGCATCGGATTGTTTAGAACGAATTGTGTAAACGAATTGAGTCTGTATAGGTATGGTGAGTTGTGTTGGTGTCGCATTAGGATGCGCTAGTTTTAAGGTAATAATTGATTTTGCGTGCTTTGACGACTTGTTGTATTATTACACCAAAAAAATTGTTTCTCGGTTTGGCATACCGGTAGTTTATTATATGCCTTGTCTGTATTACCGGCAATGTTTGGACTTTTTTTATTCTCGGCTTATGAAGGATAGTAACTCCACGCCTGGCCAGATATGGCCAGAATGGGTACTATTTAGCCCTGGAGTTAGGACTGTGACAATAGAGGGATCTTGCGAGAGAATGGCCCTGAATGGATAACGGCTTCGATTCGTGGAGTAGAGAATTCTTCATAATTAATTTGATGCTTTGTATAGCAGATTCCCATAATTCACCAATATGAGGAGCGCTTATGTAGATGCGATAAGAGCGACCTTTGTTTTTTTGTAAGTCCAGGTGCGTCACAGTATCGCATAGGGAACATAGTGATCCCTTAACGTTCATTTTTATTTGTCCTATATTGTATTATAGGTGTCGATTTTTCGACATTTGGGATTCAACTGTGTTATAGCTTATGTTTTATTGCGTATGCATTAATTTGGCGTTTAGTAGCCCGCCACCGCTCTAGGATTGGTTCAGAATTGTTTTTTTTTTTTCATTATTGGCGAAAGCCATCCTGCGTGGCCGAAAATTTGTATCTGTTTTTAATATACTTAGGAACTGTCAGAGGTAACTCTGATTTTGTTTTTTATACCAATTTGTGGAGTATTGGAAAATTGTAGCTCTAGTGGTAGTCGTACGACGTACCGGCCATTATTTGATCGAGTAGTTGTGACTTTAGAGAAGTGCTCACAATACTGATCTTTTATAATTTTGTTAGTTATAGGAGGAAGTTTCCTTAACTTTTGAAATGTCCTTAATTGTGAATTAAGGTATTGATTTGATGCTTCCTCAACTTGAGTTGTCAATGTTGTGACTGGTTCCGCAATTAGTCCGCTTAGGACCCATCCGAAAATGGTATTTTGCGCCAGAAGTGTTTTGGTAATTTTCTCAATACCTTCGAGTATTATCTGTAGTATGAGATCGCTGCCTAATAGAAGATCTATTTGAGCGGGTGTGTTGCAGTTTGGGTCCTCTAGCTTTAGGTGTGAAACCTTTTGCCAATGCTTGCTATTTATATGATAGCTTGGTAGCATGTTGGTTAATTGCGGTAAAACAATAGCTTCTGCTTGTATGCGCTTATCCGCTTGGGGGCAAATTAGGGTAATGGGGCAGATTTTATTTGAGTTTTGTACTACTCTTCCGCCCATTCCGTGATTTCAAAGTTGGCCAGTTTTGTTGGTAACTGTAGCCTGTTTTGTGCCCTAGACGCTATAAATGATCGTTGTGATCCTTGGTCTATTAAGGCTCTGAGTTTAAACAGTTCTCCTCGGTGTTCGATGGAGACAACTGCTGTTGGTAATAGTACCCTACTGTGATTTTCGCTATGTAGCGTTTGGGTTTTCATCGCCTTTGAGTAGCATGGTGCTTCTTGGCAGTTTTCAGAATTTGTTGTGGCAACTAATCCTGTTGCTCGTTTTACGTTTGCATTGTTTGGGGGTGAGCTGGAAAAATTGGTTATATGTAACATAGAATGATGTCTTTTATGGCAATAAACGCAATTAAATTTGCTTTCGCAATCTTTAAGCGTATGCGCATGTGACAGACAGTTGGTACATAATTTTTTCGTTCTTACGAAATTGTTTCGATCGCTAACATTCATTTTTTTGAATTTTTCGCATGATTTTAGTTTGTGACCTCCTCTACAAAGTTCGCATGACGTTTGCTTATATTGTTCAGAAGTGAACGATTGATTTTTAAAAAAGCTTATATTTAAATTATTGTGGCTACTTGCTTGGGGCCTAATGAAGCTTCTATTGAGGTCGTTTTGAATGTTTTTAGTTCTGACTAGTTTTTTATCTACCCTTTCTGCTATTTCATATTGGGTAGTTAGAAATTCTTTCATTTGCTGCCACGTTGGGCACTTTCTTCGCGATGAGAGCGATTGCTCCCACAAAAGTAACGATTTTTCTGGTAATGCAGCTGTGCATATGTTTACCAGAATGGGGTCCCAATTATCAGTGGGAATATTCTGTGTGGATAAAACCGACAAACAATTTGAAACCGTGGATTGAAGCTTTATGAATTCTTCAATGGTTTCTTTCTGAATTTTTGGTAAATTCATTAGTATCGTTACATGCTTGTCGACCAATATTCTCTCGTTTTCGTAACGTGCTTTAAGAGCTTCCCAAGCAAAATTGAAATTTTCGGCATTGAGAGCGAACTGTTTGACTATTACGCCTGCCTGACCTTTGGTTTTGTATCTGAGGTAATACAATTTCTGCGCTTGTGATAATTTAGGATGGTTTATGTACACAGCTGTAAACATGTCCCGGAAGGACGGCCACTGTTCATAACCACCATGAAATATATCTGTGTCGCATACTGGCACTTTAAGGTGAATGCCTGAACTTGCCTCTTGGGCTTGTCTTTGTGGCAGCTCTACTCTCGGTTGTGGAGTAGGTGCAATTGCTCTTAAAAGCTTTAGTTGATCAGAAATCATTGCCTTTGTGTCTTCGAACTGGTCTAGGCAGTGTTCATACTTGGTGTATGCCGAGGATTTAAAATTTTCCGGTAGATCTGAGTCATCAGATTCTACGATTGCGTCATATGCCGCTTTGAGTCGTGTCCAGAAGTTGTCTAAATTGTCTTTCTTGATTTCTAATACCGATTCAGAATTGTCTTGAATCGGTGAAGATGAAAATCGAGTGCAGTATCGTATCAAACTGTCACTCTCAGCAATGAATTTTGTGTAAGAAATATCTTTACCCCTCTTTAGTTTTGTAGCACCTTGCTTTGAGCGTGTAGCTTCAGCCGGTGTACACGGACTTTTTTCGTCTGAAATCATCTTTGGAACGTTTAGCAACTGAGTTATTTTCGATTCCTTTGAGTCTAAGCTCATTTAAAAGATGTATAGAATGAATTAAAACGTCTTAGTGAAAACTAGACTTGTAAGTAAAATGTCGAATAGAAGACTCTTTTGTATGTAAGAGTTTCAAAAAAATCAATAAAACCAATGGCTTTTTAACAAACCGAGATTTCAAAATATTTTCGTATATATGTATGTATATAATTGGACGAGAACTCTTTTAAGCAAATAAGAGTTATCAACGAAATTGAAATAAAGATAAAACGTATTTGATAGTAATCGCGAACTCTTTTAAGTTAATAAGAGTTTTAAAATGAAATAAATAATTAATCACTTAAATTTGATTTAATGATTGTTATTATTATTTTTTTTTTCTTAAATGACCGGAAATTATTTTAAGTATTTTATTTTTCTGCGTATATTTCTTTTATATATGCTTTATGTCCTATAGGGTATACCTATAGGTGGATATTTTATTTATTATGTGCTAATGAGCGCTCGTCTTAGAGATCACTGCACTTTGTACATATGCATGTATGTACATACATATGTATTACGCTTTTGTTTTTTACAGAATCCTGCTTGTTTTTGTTGATCAAAAATCAAGGGGTATTGCGGGAATATGCCAATGTGGACTTTGAATATAGTTTATACGCAATCCTGCTTGGTTTTGTTAGACGAAAACCAAGGGGTATTGCGGAATATATGAAAATGTGGACTTTGAAGCGGTGAGCGTATCTACATATGTGACAATACACTTATGTACAACTTTGTATTTTATAAAATCCTTTTTTGTTATAATTATTTTTATTCAATTTGTACCCAATGTCGATTGGGTATTACTTCCAGTATATTGAATATATGTACATATTTATATGCGCCCGTATGTGCATATATATGTACGCATGTATATACGTATATATTTTCTTACGAAGAAACCACGAAAAGAGAATTAACCGACGGTGATTTTCGCAAATTCACTTGTTAGTAAGTACTCTTATATACATACATATGTCCATAATTTGTATAACTGCGCCGCATATACAGAAGTTTGTACAGGTATCCCTCGAATAGCACGGTACTTGAGTTGCGCGAAATCTCGAATAGCACGGTTAAAAATTGCGACAACCCTCGAATAACATGGAGTTCGTATTACACGAAGTCGCGAAAATTCCTGTTAAAAATTGAGTATAATTTTCCTTCGTACGACTGTTTGTAGTATGACGCAATAATGCATTTGAATCAGTGGTTGAACATATGTAATTTAAAAATTATTGCGTTTATAAATTTTACCTTTTAAATTTTTAAGTTTCACTTTTCTAAATTGAATGAATTTTGTTATTCTTGTGTAACTGAAATTTTATAACTAAAAATAAAAAAAAAATTGTTCTTATTTTTAATGTTTTCTTAATTAATCTTTGGAACCAAATGTACAAATTTGTATGGATCTCGAGTTTCGAGTTGCACGGTTTTAAATAGCACGGAACGGTATCTCCAAAATTGTATGATTTATTAGTATCAAATAACACGATTTCGATTAACACGGAACCAATTAACCGTGTTATTCGAGGGATACCTGTATATATGTATGTACGCAGTGAGAAGAGGCCGCGAAAAGAAAATAGAATGATATTCTGACTTTAGAATATATGTATGTACATATGTATTAAATGTAGATATTTTGAAATATGTATATATGCATATTATTTGAGTAGTAAACGAGCCAGTTATGCTCTTTATATGTTTTTAGAAATATATATACGTGAAATATATGAATATATGTATGTATGGTATTAAATTTAGTTTCCAAATACGCTTTTGTTTGTCGTTTGTTTTTTTTTTTTTTCCGATTGCCGTAGCTTATTTTAAGCAATCCTGCTTATACTTGGTGAAGTATAAGGGGGTCTTGCCGGAAATTTCGCAAGTAAATACTTGAAGTTTTATATATATTTTTTCGAGGTTGGTTTGTGTTATGACACAACGGTAAGCATTTACCGGCAATCACTAATCCGTTATATACTGTACCAAACTGCTTTGTTAGCGGTTTTCGGTTTTAACCGGAAAATAAACCGAACACCGAAAACAGTTTGGTAACGGTTTCCACTTATCTTTCGACCGGGATTTTTGGTCTGAACCGTACACTTTATGTCTTAGTATGTTTTAGATTTTAAACCATACATATGAAAATGATATATTAAAAATGAAAGGAGACGATACTACTCACTTTGATTTCCGCCAGGGGCTTTTGGGGATAATATGAGTGTATGGGTCTATGTGTATTTGCCTGTGTCTACGCTTGTGCCAGTGCTTGTGGAGTGCTTCTTTCTCCTATCCTTGTGTGCTTGCTGCTGCGGTGATTCTCTGGTGGCTTTGTGGCTTTGTGTTTTTTTTTTTTCTTTTTTTGTCTTGTTTTTTCTTGTTTGTGCGTTATTTCACCCAATACTTCACTTTTATTTTCACAGCACAATTTTTTTTTTTTTCTCACTTGTACGGTTTAGAACCCCTTTTTTTTGTAGTTGTGTTTTATTTGTGCTTTGATTTTCGTATGTGTGTATGTATTAACCACCGTACTTGTCTTCTTTTTTTTTGTCACCGCACGTTTGTTCACTTTTTATGTGTTATGTATACATACATAGGTATATGGCAAAAATTTCTCCTTTTTTTTTGTTTCGAATTTTCTCACCACCGTAACTTTTTAACTTTTGCCAAATTTTGTCACCAATTTTTCTATTTATTTTCTAATTTTCTACATACACATGTACATATGTATGTCTGTATGTATATGTTATTTCCACACTGCACTTTCGACACTTTGATCTTTTTTTTCCCGGGTTTTCCACCTTTTGCTTTAACTGTTTTAACCCGTCACCACCGTTGTTCTTCCACAATTTTTTTTTTCTCTTCCAACGGGTCTTTCACTTTTTTGTTTCAACTGTTTTAAACTCCGCGCTTTTTGCTTTTTCACCAAAACTTTTTTTTTTGTTTTTGTTTTAGTTACCAAAGTTTTGTCACTACCGGGTTTTTCTTTTTTTTTCCCGTTTTGTCACCAACGGTTGTTTTTCACTTTTCCACTACCGTTTTTTAGTTTAGTTTTAGTTAGTTTATTTCTAATTTTGTTACCGCGTAACTACCGTGACCGTAATTATTTTATTACCACTTTGTGCCGTCCGGTACGGCTCGAAGGACCATGTAAAAAATGTATACACGATACATTGTGGAGCACTCACCACTGCGTTAAATTAAATGAAAAATCCGGTTTATTATTTTGTACATCTGGGTTCTCAACAATTTTATTTAAATTTAAATTTATTAATTTTATTATATAATATTATTAAATATAATATCGACGGGCGAGGCGGCTATACTCCAATTCCGGGACACGGATCGTGGTTGAATTTTGTAAGTGGAGGAGAATAGCGTGATCGAAAAGTGTGCGAATGTATGAAATACCAAATGTAATGTTTACGCGGCGCAGTGGGGCATCGGATTGTTTAGAACGAATTGTGTAAACGAATTGAGTCTGCTTTCTCCTTGTCCATCCTTTCTGATGAGTGGGTGGATAGGTATGGTGAGTTGTGTTGGTGTCATCAGCTGTGGTGAGCTGAGTTGTCGCATTAGGATGCACTAGTTTTACCGAGTAGAGGGGGTGGATGCTTAACTCATTTAAACAATAACATTAATGTTACAAATACAAATTCTTCGACTCAGGAGAGTCTTAAAACAAAGGGGGGAGAAGTTACACAAGAGACTCCACCCATTGTATCAGTACAATCCACTGCAAGCTCTTTTAAATACGAAATTTAATATTCCGTTCAATTAGCTTCTTTTATGTATAAAATGATTATTAAGCAATATATCGCAAAACGACCACAGTAGTTGTTATTAAACTCTCGCAACAATGTTGCTAAGGAGAGTATTATAGTTTTGTTCACATAACGGTTGTTTGTAAGTCCTAAAACTAAAAGAGTCAGATATAGGGTTATATATACCAAAGTGATCAGGGTGACGAGTAGAGTCGAAATCCGGATGTCTGTCTGTCCGTCCATCTGTCCGTCCGTCCTTGCAAGCTGTAACTTGAGTAAAAATTGAGATATCATGATGAAACTTGGTAAACGTATTCCTTGGCTCCATAAGAAGGTTAAGTTCGAAGATGGGCAAAATCGGCCCACTGCCACGCCCACAAAATGGCGGAAACCGAAAACCTATAAAGTGTCTTAACTAAGCCATAAATAAAGATAATAAAGTGAAATTTGGCACAAGCGATCGCATTAGGGAGGGGCATATTTGGGCGCAATTTTTTTTGGAAAAGTGGGAGTGGCCCCGCCCCCTACTAAGTTTTTTGTACGTATCTCGGAAACTACTATAGCTATGTCAACCAAACTCTACAGAGTCGTTTTCTTCAGGCATTTCCATATACAGTTCAAAAATGGAAAAAATGGGATAATAACCACGCCCACCTCCCATACAAAGGTTATGTTGAAAATCACTAAAAGTGCGTTAACGGACTAACAAAAAACGTCAGAAACACTAAATTTTACGGAAGAAATGGCAGAAGGAAGCTGCACCAGGCTTTTTTTTAAAATTGAAAATGGGCGTGGCCTCGCCCACTTATGGACCAAAAACCATATCTCAGGAACTACTAGACCGATTTCAATGAAATTCGGTATATAATATTTTCTTAACACCCTGATGACATGTACGAAATATGGGTGAAATCGGTTCACAACCACGCCTTCTTCCAATATAACGCTATTTTGAATTCCATCTGATGCCTTCTCTGTATAATATATAGTACATTAGGAACCAAAGATGATAGCGGAATAAAACTTTACAAAAATACGGTATTTGAAAAATATGTAAATGACGTATAATGAAATCTCGATTATCACTTTATAATGCGAGAGTATAAAATGTTCGTTGACACCCGAACTTAGCCCTTCCTTACTTGTTTTTTATTTACATTTGCTTCGTCGCAACTTTGACGAAATTGATATCGCATTCTATTGCTTATTGTTCTTCGCCACAACAATGTTACAAATCAACAACTTATGTTGTAACATTGTTGCTGCCTTTATTTTATTGATTACAAACAAATTAAAAGTGGTTGAACTCCGAAATTATTTTGATGTTTACGTTAAAATTTATGAATGAGTGAGCTAAGCAAAATCTTTGTATAAAAGCCATGTATTTCAATTTTATATTATTATTCAATAAAGTAATAATCAAGATACCGCAACTCAAGTTTCTTTACTCGCATGTCAAAGCGCAGTGTTCCTTAGCTCGTGCATACATATACGTACGAATATACAACATAAAGGAGAGCGCATGTCAAATCGTAGATAGCGCCTTAGCGCATGCATATGTATTTATGTACCATATGTATGTACAATTCATACAACTACGCAGGGCACATGCCAAAGCAAACATTTGTAATTTGTAATATTCGTCATTCTCTTATTGTCATTTTGCTACCGAGCAGGCAACATTGTTGTTGTTAGATTTCGCACTTGCGCCTTCGCGTATGTGGGTATGTATGTAACGAAAGCAAATGACAGAAATATTTGTAATTATTCGTTCTCTTACATACATGCTCTTTTCAGTAGAAGCGCTGCTTATATAGCTTAATGTAAAAATTGAAGAACTTTAAACGCAAATATATCAAAAGTGGTTTAATGAATTTAAAATCTGTAAAATTTGTGCAAAGTTTCAGATCGCACACTTTAATTTGATGTATTATTTGTCTCTGTTCGTTTTGTAGATCTCTGGAAATAAGCGCCTTGTCTTAGAATAATATATAAAAAAGCACCTCTTCCTAGAAGGGATAAAATAAAAATAATTACAAAAAAAAAGACCAGAAATTGAAAATTGTAAAAATGGCTAACGGTGACGCTTTGACCGTAGACCTAATAACGCGCCTTATTGCTGACAGCAATATAGCATTACGTGAGGAAGTAAAGCAATTACGCTCACAAATAATAGTCAATACCACTAATTCAACCGATTTTTTAATACAGACGATTGACGATAATATAGCCTGTCAGGAATCGTTAGACATAGTTAAATCCGTACCAGAATTTACTGGTAGAATGAATTCATATGTTAGTTGGAGAGAGGCAGCGCTTAACGCTATGGGCCTATATATACTTAGAAATAAAATAACGCATGATGCAAATGATGCATTAACAAACCATGGAACAGTTCTAAATTTCGATGCAATTCTATCTCGTCTAGACTTTACATATGCGGACAAACGTCCAATACATATAATTGAACAAGAATTAAGCATCTTAAGGCAGGGTGCAATGTTGGTTGTAGAATATTATAACCTCGTCAACAAAAAGTTGACGCTATTAATAAACAAAACAATTATGACTCACGGAAACAACGCAGAATTGATAAAAGAATTAAACAAAACAACAGGGAACATGCCTTAAGAATCTTTATAACAGGACTAAACACCCCATTACGAGACATAATATTCTCTCCAAATCCACAAGATTTACCTGACGCTTTAGCAAAATCTCAAGAACTCGAATCAAACAATCAAAGAGCCCGGTTTGCTCAAAACTTCATGTATGGTAGAAACAGGGTGAAGCCAACGTACACAAACAATAACTTAAGGTTTCCTCAAAGGAACAACCCTCTCAATAATAATATAAATTATGATTTTCCGAAACCAACTCCTATGGATATAGATCCATCTGTATCCAGAATTCACAATAGAAATTTTAATATGAGGGGGAACAAAGCACTAACAAATTTTACCAACAACAAAGAAATAACAATTTTAATGAAAATGTAAAACCTATGCAAACAAATGCAAACTTCCAGGCCAATAGGGGGCAAAATAAGGAAGCACATGGGGTAAAGAGGCATAGAGAAAGTAATAATAGCTTTCGCCCGCAAGAAAAGGGTCAGAGAATTAATAATATGAACGAGAGGCATTTTTTAGGCAAAGAGGGGACGAACTCCCAATAGGGGGCAAAATCAGGAAGCACATGGGGTAAAGCTGCATAGAGAAAGTAATAATAGCTTTCGCCCGCAAGAAAAGAGTCAGAGAATTAATAATATGAACGAGAGCCATTTTTTAGGCAAAGAGGGGACGAACTCCCCTATCTCAAATTACACGACTCAAAATTAAATAAAAACTTAAAAGCTCTAGTTGGTACGGGAGCAACCTCATGTTACATTAAGCCTGGGGTTTATAATAATAAAAACGAGTTAGCCATTTATAAGGGCATAAAAACCGTGAATGGCTATTCCATAATCAAATTTTACCACTTAACCCTAGAACACACACCCAGAAAATACCACGTAAACACACACCCGGGATACGTTTGTACCCGGGACCTTATTTTGCGGTTTTGTTTTAATGCTTATTCAACCGATTTCTATGTTTTTTTTTTATTGTTTATTTTAATATATAACAAGTATTTTGTCTTTTGTTTCATTCGAATATTCCTACTGGTTCCAGCGATATGGGCAAATAAAGTCAGGACATGCAACAGTGGATTTTTGTTTTTGTGTTGGCCTGATAAATGCAAAACAAAATAATATAATTTATAATAATGTACTTGTAACAAGGAATACACATTTTGTTTTTTATTTCATTGAAATATTCTACCTGGTTCAAAAGATATGTGCAAAAAGGTCGCGCAAGGTATGGGTACGTAGGTAGCAAATACACTGATATAACTGGTTTTTGTATTTTATATGCAGCTGCAAGGGTTGTTTTCATACGAGGTGTTGTTATAAATGCTGCCTGTTGATATTTTCATTATTGTTTTGGTGCTCAAAAGTGTAAGAAGTGAAAATAAATATAACTGAAACTATAAATAACTAGATACGAAATGACTTCAAGAAGAAACGAATATTTATCAAGTGCAGCATATAGAAGGTAAAAAATGTAAAATAAGCAACAATGTAAACATATACTAATTTTTTTTATTATGCAGGCTAACTGAGGAACAGCGAGAATCATATATACAGTCTTTATTTGATGAAATTTGTGACGATGACGCTCCCTTTGACTTTGACTCAGAAGATGAAGAAGAAATTCAAATCTATGACATTGAAATTGCTGATGACTATGCTGAAGTTTCGCAAAGTGCCGCAGAAGTATTACCTGATTATGCGGACTATGAGGATGATGAAGAAGACGATGAAGAAGAAGAAGTAGAAGAAAATAATGAATTACCCGCTAGTGCCGAAAAATTTGTTGCACGTGATGGTACTGAGTGGATGAAAGAACCAAATGTAAGTCGTGAGGTACTCAGACAAAATATTATAAGAGAACGTTCTGGACCAGCTAGATGCACTGAAATGTTGTCAATAGAGCAAACATTCAAATGTTTCATGAACGTTGAAATGGCTGATATAATTATGCGCCACACAAATAAGTAAGCAAAAGAAACTTATAATGCTTACAACAATGCGCATCCAAACACAACTCCTAAGCCATGGACGCCTGTGTCAATAACAGAGCTGTATGCATTTTTTGGCATACTTATTATGACTGGTGCGAACCATAGCAATAGAGAACATGTTCGAGATTTATGGAGCGTCAAAGCTATCCTTTATATCGCGCCACAATGGGAGTCAACCGTTTCTGTTCTACGCTTACTAACTGATAAAGCTGCACCGATCAGTGAGTTGTGGACGATGATGAACAATAATCTTGCTGCACATTACAAGCCCAGCTCATGCTTGACGATTGATGAACAATTATTTCCTTACCGTGGACGCACACGGTTTACGCAGTACATACCGTCAAAACCTGCTAAATATGGTGTCAAGGTTTGGTGGATTTGCGATGCCACAAATGCATATCCACTGCATGGACAAATATATATTGGCCAAGCAGAAACTGGTAGGGAAACGAACCAAGGCGAACGAGTGGTGAAGGATTTGTCTGCCAAATACCAAGGAAGTGGCCGAAACATTACAATGCACAATTTGTTTGACGACCTTGCCAGTTGCAGAACTGCTTCTCACCTGCAAACTTACGATCGTTGGAACTTTGCGCAAAAACAAATCATATATTCCTCAAGAAATGAAGCAGAACAAAAACAGGACAATTGGTTCAACGACATTTGGCTTCAAAAATAATGTGACAATGTGCTCTTATGTTCTCAAAAAAAATAAAGCAGTAATTTTGCTTTCGACCATGCATAATGATGCTGAAATAGCTGACAGTGTGACGGACCAAATGTTTGCGGAATATCCAACACAAAGACAAACAAAACGATGGCCACCAGCGATGTTCTTCAACATGTTGGACATTACAGCTCTTGCAGCCTACATTGTCTACGATTTGAATAACCCCATGTTGCCTTGGAGAACAAACAACAAGCGTAAGCAGATCCTGCGCAGCTTGGCTGAAGCATTGTGTATGCCCATTATTGAAGCCAGAGCCATAAATCGTCAAGTGACGCAAAATTTTTTGACTAAAATTGCTATTGAAGCATATTTTAACCGACCGGTGGAATCAATGGTGTCAACAGCAGCATCAACATCTGCCGCAGCGCGCACGCCAAAACCTGTGTCCGGATCTTGCTATTTATGTTATGCACAAGAGGAAAAATGCCGTAGAAAAACTAGAAAGCTGTGCGCCAAATGTAAGAAGCCAATGTGTCTTGAACATTCGGTCACATCAACAAATTGCTCTATTTGCCATGATTTTCCTTAGATATAAGATGCATTTTTATAATTTTTATAATAAAAGTCAATAATATAATGTGTGAAATTAATACTTTTAATTTTTCAAATTAAAAAAATAATATAAAATTTTTTTTTTTTTTTGATTATTATGAGGATTTTTACTATTGGGGTACAAACGTATCCCGGGTGTGTGTTTACGTATATAATGTGTTTGGAAGGCTGTAGCTCCTGAACCAATGGTCCGATCTGATTCAAATTTTGAATTTGAACTCAAAACTAAATAATCATCCTAGATCCGAAGTTAGCGGTATAGAAGTATAGCGGTTCAAAAATTACAACACTTCAAAGTTGAAAGTGGATACATTTGTACCCGGGTGTGTGTTCTAGGGTTAATTACCTTATTTGGAGTCGAAGAAATCTTCTATGAAATAGAGGGATTAGAATCGGATCTCCTTTTGGGATACAATTTCCTTAAAAATATTGAGGCACTTATCGATTTGCCCACTGGGAAAATTAATTATAGGGGAAAAAATAATTTGGAAAATGAAAATAAAAGTATGAATATTTATTTTGAAAATAAAACTAAGGAACAAGAAGCTTCCAAAAGTATCGGTAAAAATGAAAGAAAAATTAAAATTGTGGAACAAGCATGTTCCACACCGCCAGCCGAAGATTTTACCGGCAATATTATATTAAAAAAATTTCTTTTGGGACAAAAAGGTCCTAAAACGCCTGCTGAAGATTTATACCAGCATAACGAAAAAAATAATTATGCAAAAAATATTGTGGAACGAAAAAGTTCTACAACGCCAGCCGATGATAATACCGGCAAATTAAATAAAAAATATATTGTGGAACGAAAAAGTTCTACAACGCCAGCCGATGATAATACCGGCAAATTAAATAAAAAATATATTGTGGAACAAAAAAGTTCTACAACGCCAGCCGATGATAATACCGGCAATATTTTATTTAAAGAAATTATTTTGGGACAAAAAGGTCCTAAAACGCCAGCCTAAGTTCTTACCGGCAAAATAAAACAAAAAAAGAATGGTGAAAAACCAAATAAAAATATAAAAATACAATATTTTGATTACTTGGGACAAGAAAATCCTAGGACGCCAGTCGAAGATAATGCCGACATTAAAATAAAAAAATGTACTCCAAAACAGGAGGTACTAATATTTTAAAAATAAATAATTTCAATATTAACGATGAAAATAATTTCGAAGAAATAACTGAGCTTCAAACACATGTAAAAGAAAAAAATTCTCAAATGTATTCAGGCAATGATACAAGCTTCCCATTTCACCCTGGAGAAATAATTTATGAAAACATAATAGGATAAAGAAATAAGCTATAAAAAATAGGTTGTAAAAGAGGATATAAGAAATTATTAAAATGAATCAGAGAAAAGAATTAGTTCATAAAGATAATATAAAATCCTAAACGAATACTTAATTACTTTTTCAGAAAATAATGACAATAATTATTTTAATATTGCTAACAATAGCAAACAAGACAGATATTAAAATGGGACTTTAAATAACGACTATGGGGAAGTGTTTCATATAACTAATTTAACATATTTTGAAGAAATAATAATATCAGATAAAAATAATTATTATGGTAAAATGAGGTACAATAACTTAGAAGAAGTTAACAAAAATGATGTATTTGATATAAAAAATTTAGAAGGGCAACCAGAAATACAACTTATAGAAACTTTATTAGAACAACTACAAATTAAAGATACATAATATAGGAGAGGAATAAATGAAATAGGTACACTATGGAAGTGGATAGCAGGAACACCAGACCATGACGACCTAGTGTTAGCAAATAATAAATTAAACGAATTAATTGAGAATAATAATAAACAATACACAACAAATTCAAACATTTTTGGAATTATTAACCAATTAACTGAAACAAATAATAATATTAATGAAAACTCAAATATTAAAATTCTAACGAAACGGAAAAATCAATTCCTAATAACTGAATTACAAAATATGATTAATACAATAGCTATAGGAAAAATGGGAATTTTAAACCCGACAATTTTAAATTTAGACGAGATTAAAAGTATAATTAAAAATGAACATGGACGATTGACAATAACTGATTTAATAGATATTTCAAATTTTAAAATAGTACAGAATAAAGATGTAATAGTTATATATATTAAATACCCAAAAATTATATATGATTGTAAATATTATGAAGTAAGAGCAATTACACAAAAAGATGGCAAATTAATAATTGATAACGAAATTGCGAAATGCAAAAAAGAATATATAAACATAAAAAACTGCAAAAAAGAAATGATAAATACTTATTGTAAAATTAATAATAAAAATACTTGCTTATCAGATATTTTGTCCAATAAAAAAGGAAAATGTAAAAAAATTAAAGAAAAACATAAAGACATAGATATAATTAAAGAAGGAGCAATATTAGTCTCTGGAAATCATACTATAGATGACTCTGCAATAAATGGAGTTTACCTTGTAACATTTGAAAATTATACAAATATTGATAATATAACTTACGAAAATATTGATTGTAAAATTTGGAATTATTTAGAAAATAATCATATTAATAACTTTGAAATTATAGAATACATTGAAACAAAAAATAAAGAATTTGAATTTGAAACATAAATATTTTGAGTAAAAGAATTAAAGAATTTAAAAATCATTCACTTTTCTGGTACATTATTGTAATAATTGTACTATTAATAATAATATACATAATCTATAAGATTTTAAAATTAAAAAAATCATGCAAAACTAATAAGCAAAGTAAAAAACAAAATTCCAAGAATTATCATATAACGCTATTTTAGAAAGAATCTACAATATATCAAAAAACGATATTGAATCGGGGACGAGAGAGGGGGGAGTTAACGGCAGCAGCCACACAGAGATCTAATGATAAATATAAACAAATTGTATCTTCTTACAGTATTACTGCTTGGTCAGCAGAATACTTTAATTAATAAGAAATCAATACATCACTTGTTTTGATAAGCAAGCATAATTCAATATTCCATTATTTGTTTTGATAATGGAATAATTTGAAATTCAATGCTCTGGCATTTCATCACTTAATGTAATGCCAAAGCATCTTTAGTAATAAGCATAGAATTGTAAGAATATAAATATAAGTGCTTTTACTAATAAAGTCAGTGGATAATCGGCAGGCGTATTGATAGATCATCTTGATGATCGAAGCGCTCCATATACTATTGCACTCAAACCAACACTTATAGCGGAGCGGAATACATTTTTTAACACTTCCCACGCAAGGGAAGTTAATTTGCAGACAGCGAAAAATAACATAACTAAGGTGAGAATGTACCATTAAAAAAAGGCCAGTCTGTAGCAGTAATTAAGTAAAATTGTAGGTAATTGAAAAAAAGGCAATATAGATGAAACAAAAATTCCGACCTACACTAAAAAAAGTTTTATGGAAATTGTTAAATTTTTATCAAATAAAAACAAGAACTATTATTCGTATCAACTGAAGAGCTCTAGGGGTCTAGTTATTGTAATTGAGATATAGAGTCCGCCGTAGACTCTAGTGAAGTCAAAGAAGCATTGGAAGTATGCGGTTTTGGTTTTAAAACTGTTATATACATAAATATATTGAATAGAAACAAAGTACCACAGCCAATGTTTAGAATTGAATTCTTGCCGAACTCTAATCAACTTGAAAAAATGAAAACACATCCTCTATATATAATCTAAAATATTTGCTGCATCGTAGAGTAACTGTTAAAGAACCACATAAAAGAACGGTCCGGTACAATGTACTAACTGCCAAGAATATGGGCATACCAAATAATATTGCACTCTACGCATTGTTTGTGTGGTATGTGGTGATTTACATCCCACTTCTAAATACACCCTTAGGAATGATGGTTTAAATCAAAAAACAGCAATTGTGGAGGAAATTGCACTGCTAACTATAGGGGTTGTCCTGTATATAAAGATTTAAAATCGAAGTTGTCATAGGGCATTCAAGCACGTCGTAAACAAATGTTACAAACACCCCGTAATGAAATTATAGCAATCTTAGATAAAAGTTCAAATCCGATTACTTTTAAGAGTAATACTATGAAAGGAAGCTATGCAAATGCAGTGAAAGGCAACCAAAGTGAGAAAGCGAAACACTCCCTTCACAGGGTTCTGCGCTGGGTTTGGGACCCGCCCGTAAAAAGCACCCCCAATGAAAGATTACTAACTGCCTCGGATGAGAGATCCCCCTTTTGATGAGGACCATTTTTATTTTGTTTTTTTTTTTTTTTGCTGGCGAGGGGGTGGAAAATGCCTTCCGCATCGTCGGTGCTATCGTCACAGCAGCGGTATGTGCCACTTGCAGGTCACTAAAAACCCCCCCTCTAAGGAACCGTCGCCCACCCTGGGACCGCGTTTGCATTACTTCAGGGTGGCGTTCCATTTTTCTCATTGAGAGATTTACATCTGCGCACCTGCGTCCAGGTCCCGCTTTTTGCTGCGTAGCAAGAGTGCAGCGAATTTCTTGATGATGCCCCAGTTTTCTTCACTTTCCAACATAACGCTGACTAAATTGTCCGCGTTTATTGGGCCAACCAGGTCCTCTACAGCGGTGCGTTCTCCTTGCCAGCACAGCGCACATTCGAAGAATGTATGTTCAGCGTCGTCTTCTGTCGCGTCGTTATATAGGCATGACGGCTCTTCGACTTTTCCCATTCTGTGGAGGTACTTTTTGAAGTACCCGTGACCGGATAACAGCTGGGTTGTGTAAAAATCTACCTCTCCGAATTTTCGGCCTGTCCATGAGTCTAGATCTTTTATAAGCCTGGCCTCCATCTGCCGCGACTTTCGGTGTCCCATCTTTATTGCCATGTTATTAATGTTTCTTTCTTTATTTGTTCTATTGCGCTTTTGTTGTTATCGGATGACTGCTTTAGCTCCCACAGCTTTTTCCTTTCGTGTGCTAGAAGGTCAATTGGGGCATTTCCGCTTATAACTAATATTGCCTCGCCGGACACTGTTCGGTAGGCTGATGCAACTCTGAGGGCTGCTGTGCGGTGCACTCTGGCCGCTACCTTACGCCGGTTTTTCTTTTTAAGTACATCTGCCCATATCTCAGCTCCGTATAATAAAACGCTGATTGTTGTCGACATTAGGAGCTTTCTTTTTTCTTGACTGGGGCCTCCTATGTTGGCCATTAGTCGGCTCAGTTGAGAGGTGATCTTCGCTGCCTTTCCTGCGGCGTGCTGGATTTGTACCCAGAAGGTTAGTCTGGGGTCCAGTCTTACGCCTAGGTAGTTAACTGCTTTTTTTGTCCTAAGAATATCCGTAGTCGTATGCATGGTTACTTCGAGAGGTATGTGCTTATTTGTTAGCAGCAGTAGCTCTGTTTTTTCCGTAGCGAGCTGGAGGCTGTGTGAGTCGAGCCATGCTTGGGTCCGTATCATGACCTGGTTCAGCTTTCTTCGCGCTTCTTCTGTGTCCCTTGCTGTGATTACTGCTGCAATGTCGTCGGCGTAGCCTATTAAATACGATTCATCTGGCATTTCTAGTTTTAATATAGCGTCATAGCTAATGTTCCATAAGTCTGGTCCGAGGATGGATCCTTGTGCTGCTCCTGACGTGACCGCTATCTGTCGTGATCCCTCTTTAGTTTCGTATAGCAGTTTCCTGTTGCTAAGGTAGCTCCGCACCACGGCCCTGAGGTAGTCGGGTACCTTAAAGCTTTTCTCGAGAGCGTCGATCATATCTACCCATCTAGCGCTGTTGAAGGCGTTTCGGACATCTAGAGTCGCCAGCAACACTATTCTTTTGTATTTATGCCATCTACGTTGTGCGACTTCTACGCTTTCGATGACGCATTTTATTGCTCCTATGGTTGATCTGCCGGGTCTAAAGCCATATTGTCTAGGGGACAGTCCTCCAGCTTCGTTGATAGCCGCTTCAAGTCTGGGTTTAAGCAGGGTTTCGTATAGCTTTCCCGCTGTGTCAAGCATACATAGAGGGCGGTATGCTGATGGCGAATTGGGGTCTCCTTTTCCCTTACTGATTAGAACCAGCCGTTGCTTTTTCCAGGGTTCAGGGAATATTCCGGCTTCAAGGCAGGCGTTGTACATGTTCAGTAGTACTCCTGGGCGCTCTGCAGCGATTATTTTGAGAATTTCTGATGGGATCCCGTCCGGTCCGGGGGATTTGTTGGCCTTGAGCTTTGCAGTGGCTAGTTGCAGCTCCTCAAGGGTAAACCGGGGGATTTGCGTCGGTCTTAGGATGTGTTCTGGGTCCCTAGCCCTTGTTTCGTGTGTGGGGAATAGTGCGTTCACAATGTTATCCATTTTGGCAGCGGTTAGATCAGGTGGCTTTGCTCGAGCGCCGAGTTTCTTCATCACTATTTTATACCCGAGTCCCCAGGGGTTTCTATTTATATCCTCGCGTAGTTCCTCCCATTTTTTCTTTTTGCTGTCGTCGATGGCATGCTTTAGCTCCTTCTTTGCTAATTTGTATTGATCGGCTTCTTGAGTTGCGGCTCCTCTACGCCTGGATCTCGTGTAGGATCTGCGAAGGCGGAGGCATGTCCGTCTGAGTTGGGCTATATTTTCAGTCCACCAGTAAACTGCTGCTTTATGTTTGCTGTGGGAGGCCTTGGGCATTGCTTTTTGACAGGCTCTTGTTATATTAAGCATTGTGTGCTCGACAGTTTTTCCTGCGATTATGGGGGAGTTGCTAGATGGGTTTTGGTCGTCTATTGCGGAGATTAATTTCGAAGTATCTAGCTTCGCAATGTTCCACTTTCGTGTTCCAGTTGTTTTCCTCTGCTGGTTAGTGCTTGTTCCCGTGTCGATCATAAATGAGATGTAGTGATGATCGCTGCCAGTGTAATCCTCCAGGACCTTCCAGTTCTTTATTGAGCCTGCCATGCGTTCTGTTGATAGGGTAATGTCTGGTGTGGTTTCCTCGCATCCCGGTCTTCTAAACGTGGTTGCATTTCCCGTATTGTGCACTACTAGCCCTAGCCGCGCAGCCATTTCTACAATGCGCTTTCCTCTCGAGTCCGTGCTTGGTAGACCCCACTCTACGGCTCTGGAATTTAGGTCTCCGGCGATAATCAATTGACCTTCTATAGACCTGGCTGTATCCTCTATGTTGTCGAGCTTTCCTTGGAATTCCTGTATACTATCGCTTGGCGTCAAGTAGCAGCTGATTACTGTAAAAAGGTCGCTTTTGGCCCAGACGAAGCCGTTGCCGTTCCCATTGTTTACAGTCCTGATATTACTCCCTGGTGGTAGCCATATAGCGGCGGTTGAGCTGCTATCTTCTAGCCAGATACCTCTCTCTTTCTTTTTGTATTGCTCGCTTATGATGATCATCTCGTAGTCGCTCTCCGTCACCATTTGCGAGAGTAGTGCGTCGGCAGTCTTGCATCTATGCATGTTGGCCTGTAGGATATTCATTTGCCTCGGTAATTCCTATATACCGTGCATTTTGCGGAGCCCGGGATGTGGTCGATTTTTTCATGTTTGGCCTCTTTGCAAAGGCAACATGAAGGAGGCTTCTCGCAATCTTTCAATTTATGACCTGGTTGGCCGCATTTTATGCAAACACCTTGTCCCCTTCTATCGGGCCCTTTGCAGTCCCAGGTTAAGTGTCCTGGACCAAAGCAGCGGAAACACCTTTTGGGGGTTTCTTTCAGCCGCAGCCTGCAGCTAACCCAGCCGATTTTGATGCGTGCCTGTCGCATTAGTGCATCAGCTCTATCCTGGTCCAGCGTTACATATGCCCTTACCTGCTCTCTTGTGTTAGGAGCTGTTATGTTGATCGCCAAGCCTTCGGTGGGGTCCTGTAGCGCTTCTTTGACAGCCCCTGCTACTTCTTCTTTTGTTGTCAGCGAGTCGAGGTCTCTAATTTCTATAGTAACCTTAGTTTCAAGGTCGGCTACAGTTGCAGTCTCTTTGAGAGTGGATTTAAGTGCCTCACAGAAGCTGGTCTTTGTGGACTGTCGCTTCTCTAGCTCTAGTAATAGGGCTCCAGCTCTTGTTTTGCGGATCCCTTTGATTTTGACTTCTGCCTCTTTAAGATCTACCTTGCTACGGATATTCTTGAGGACTTCGGCGTAGCTGTTTCCTTCTGCTGGTTTTATTATAACGGCCTCTGTTTGTCGTTTCGGCCTGTTATTTCCTTTCTGGTTTGCGGCCATGTTGTTGGCTGGTTGCCTCTTGTTTGCGTTTTTAGGCGCTTCTTCCCTCGTTCCTTCGTTGACGTGAGTTTTCCTGGCTTTTTTAGGCAAAACTTTTTGCCACTGGCCGTCGTTTTCGTGTCGTGGTCGCACTGTTTCTCGCGGCTCCACGGGGCTTGTCGCACGCCGCTTCGAGGTTGCTGACTCGGGGGTCGCGATGCGTCTGCTTAGGTGTACCCGCCTTTTCTCGGTTTCCGCAGTGAGCAAATTTCTGCGGTAGCTCTTAATGACGTCGAAGAGCTCGTCTAGCTGTGCCGCTCCGTTCTTTACGTCCAAGCTGACGTTCTTTTGCTTCGCCATCGCCAAATTAATTTTTTGCACTATCGCCTTACACTTTTCAAGGGATTCTTCTTCTGCTCGTCTCATTTGGGTGATGTATTCTTGTTTCGGCGAGCTCTGATTTCCGTCTTTAGTGGCAGCTGGGGTACTCTTCCCTTCTCCCTGCTTTGCCGGTGCTGCTTGTGGGGCCGGAGTCTCCCTTGAGTCTGTGTTTTCGCCAGTTTTGTCCATCTGCTTTGGGGTGTCGGTGAGTATGGGGGATCTGAGTATCCTGCTGCTTCTGCGGAACACCGTTCCGTATTCTTCTTCTTGTACGTCTTTGTTTTGCTGTTCCCTCTGTTGGGTTTTTTGTTGTAGTTGCGGTGTATTCATTTTTTCTGTTGGGTCTCCGCTTCAAGCCGCTATCTCCGCACGTTGTAGCAGTTGCCCTTTATGAACCCCGTGGTTATCTATGCAAGCAGGGAGGCCACGCAAGGGTTGACACAAGTCCTTATGGGAGCTTATGTTCAGAGCCAGGTTCGGGCACGAATCAGGAGTTCGTCTCAACTGAACCTGTACGGCCATAGAAATTATGGCGACGTGCATTGAACGTACTTGAAGACCTGCCATGGTTTTAACGAGACGGAGGTGAGAGCAGTATTAGCCTGCCAGCCATTTCGATAAGATGTCACTCTTATCTACTGAGGTGACAGAATACTGCCCTCCCCAGCCCTTTGTCGGTCTTATCCGTTTCGGTTTTCTAGTATTCCATAATCAGAATCTCGATTCTGATGGGCTCTTGCCCAGGGGGTTTTCTTCTTCTTCTGTGCACCTTTGGTGCTGGTCGCTGTGTCCCTCGTCGCTTTGTTGCCTCCCTCTCGTGAGTAGGTTCTCCCTCGGTGCAGCCGCGGTGGGAGTTGTGGACGCTTATTTGAAGGCGGCATCTTCTCGCCTCTTCGCGGGAGGTTCATTGGGCGCGTGAGGCGTTTTGAGCCAAGCCCTTCTCTCCTGCAGCTCTTGGTCGGGGGCTGCGTATTACTATTCGCAGCTGACCTACTTAGCGTAGGCCGTCCACTATCCGCCAGCTGTGACCCCGGTAGTAGCCTGAGCTCAGCCTTACCATGAGAACCATGGCAAACGAAATAACCGAACGCTATAAGTCACTCATAATTTCCGTCCTGCTATATGGTGCAGAGGCTTGGACCTTGATAACAACTGGTGAGTCGTTCCGAGTTTTCGAGAGAAAAGTTCTGGGAAAGATTTATGGTCCTTCGCGGGTTGGTTACGGCGAATATCGCATTCGATGGAACGATGAGCTGTATGAGATATACGACGACATTGACATAGTTCAGCGAATTAAAAGACAGCGGCTTCGCTGGCTAGGTCGTGTTGTCCGGATGGACGAAAACACTCCAGCTCTGAAAGTATTCGACGCAGTACCCTCCGGGGGAAGCAGAGGAAGAGGAAGACATCCACTCCGTTGGAAGGACCAAGTGGAGAAGGACATGGTTTCGCTTGGAATATCCAATTGACGCCACGTAGCGAAAAGAAGAAACGACTGGCGCGCTGTTGTTAACTCGGCTATAATCACGTAAGCGGTGTCTACGCCAATAAAGAAGAAGAATGCTTATATCAGAAACTTATCTAAGAAATAAAAATTATTTTAATATACCGGGATTTAGACTCTATGCTACAAATCATCCGGATGGAAAAGCGCATGGTAGCACAGCAGTGTTGATTAGAAATCGTTTAAACCACTAAACTCTACAATTTTATGCTACACTACAATTAGAAGCTACAACAGTATCACTAAAAATTCGGGGTTGTGACTTAAACCTTACGGCTATATACTATCCACCTCGTTTTTAAATTGCAGATAGCGAATTTAAAGACCTTTTTAGAACACGAGGTCAAAGATTTCTAGCAGGTGGAAATTACAACGCAAAACACACGTACTGGGGCTAAAGTGTTATTAATCTGAAAGGACGACAGCTGTAATACACTATTATGAATAAGTATAATAAGCTGGATATAATATAATAATATAATAGATTTTGCTGTAGTCAAAAATATAGATAAATCGCTTATGACAGCTGATACATGTACAGACTTATCATCTGATCATTCTCCTGTACTAATAAAGTTATACGAACAGCCAATGATATTTGAGCCAAAAATTCCTCCAACATCTCATAAAAGTAACTTGTTGATGTATAGAAAATATATCAGCAGCCACATCAATATTGTTTGCAAAATAAATACCTTAAAAGACATTGATGAAAACATAAAAGAATTTAATGACGTAACAACTAATGCAGCTGTATTGGCAACACCAAAAAGAATTTTTGGTTTTAGAAAGATCACCAATAATGAAATAGAGAAACTTGTAAATGAGAAAATGAGAGGCGTTAATGCCAGTTAAATCGCTCCCCTTCAACTCTGCTTCACTCAACACTGAAAATTATATAAAGAGACTGTGTACAAATTCTAGCAAGCAAAACTCCCTTTGGAAAGCCCAAAAGTCTTTCAAGCCACCAGTAGATTCCAACATGCCTCTAAGACAGTTGAATGGTAATTGGGCACGTAGTAGTGAGGATAAAGCAAATTGCTTTGCAAATCACCTAGAAAAGGTATTTCAACTTAATTGCCCAAAGAATAACTTTAAGTTGCCAACTTGGCTCAATACTGCTAACGAGTCGCTTGTGTCTATTAGGGCTTCTACTTCTGAAGTTACTAAAATCATAAAAGAGCTAAATCCGAAAAAGGTATAAGGACAGGATAATATTATTCTAAAAATGCTAATTGAGTTACCAAATGCCATAACGGTGCTCTCCTTGCTCTTTAATGCAATTCTTGGGGTCGGATACTATAAACCTGGGAAAGACTTAACACAGCCGTCTTCCTACAGACCAATAAGTCTCTTACCCTGTATTTCTAAAATATTTGAAAAAGTGTTACTATCAAGGATGACTCCTTTCCGCCACGAAAATAATATAATACCAACGCACGAATTCGGTTTTCGTGCTAAACACGGCACTGTAGAGCAAGTAAATAGAATTACCAACGAAATCAGGAAAGCATCCGAGCACAGAAATATAGTCAACTATTTTTCTAGATGTAGCTCAATCGTTCGATAAGGTCTGGCATGAAGGCCTTTTATGGAAAATCAAAAACGTTTTACCTTACGAATTGCATACAACTTTGGAATCATATTTAAGAAACAGGAAATTTACAGTTAACGTAGCAGACTTCATATCAGAAGAACGAGTAATAAGCTGGTGTACCTCAGGGTAGCGTGCTAGGCCCAACTCTGTACAATACAGTATATACAGCAGACATTAAAACATAACGTATTGACATTCACTTTTGCGGATGACACAGCTCTAGTAAGCCGTAACAAATGCCCCATCAGAGCATCAAGAGTATTAGAGCAGCACTTAACTTTGATCGAAGAATGGCTAGCCAACTGGTGTATAAATATTAATGAGCAAAAATACATGCATGTTACATTCTCGCTAAGACCAGAAACGTGTCAGATAGTTAAAATAAACAATGTTCTAGTACCCCAAGCGAATAAAGTAACTTATCTTGGGATTCACCTAGACAGAAGACTTACGTGGAGAAAACACATAGCGAGTAAAATAACTTGCATGAAGATAAGACCTGCAAATTTAAATTGGCTATTAAATAAAAACTCCAAACTTAGCCTAGACAACAAAGTGCTTTTATATAATGGGGTCATAGAGCCGATTTGCAACCAACATTGATATAATACAAACGTTCCAATCTAAAATGCTTAGAACAATCACGGGTGCACCATGGTACATGCATAATTAAAACATTCATAAAGATCTTGATATTCCTATGGTAAAGAAGGAGATAGAGAATAGCAGCATGAGATATACTTTAGAAAGAAGTGATCTACCAGCCTACTAGTGAGCAATGTTCTACCCAAAAAGCTCAACCACATTTTTGAGCTTCTTTAGTTTTAAATAAATTTAAGATTTGAATACTTATTGTTAGGCTTTACCAAGCAGATCCAATAAATAAAGATATATTGAAAAAAAACACTGTTGGATACATTATTTCCAAAATTAAGTGAACTCTTTGGACTAATTCCTTGGATTTTTCACAAGACCTATTCACAACGCTCGAATTTATTCAAGTCAAAACGTTAATGTCATGACTTGGCCACCATATTCTCCAGATCTTATCGTAGTTGAAGATTTTTGTGGAAAACATTAACTGCAGCTATTCAACCTGCTTGGAGCGAGATTTCCTTTGATTGATTCTCTGCTTCATTCTATGAAGGACCGGTTATATGAAGTTATTACTAATAAATCAAGTATTAACACGAACTTAAAATTTAAGTTAAAAAATATATACTTTTCTTATGAAAAATTTTAAAGCCTAAGTTCGTCTGTCTCATGACCAAGAAACATGCACCCTTTTTGAGTAGCTTTAAGAAAATGTTTGAAAAATTCAATTTTGTTAAGTTTGAATAATCATTTGAATATTTGGGGTACTCACAACCCGTCGTAAAGCAACATAAAATCGTAAAATTATAAATTTTTACACTTGTTTAAAAAAATTGTTGTTGGATTTCATACAAAAATGAGTTTACACATTTAGAATTCTCAATGCTATGTTTTCGAATCGTTATAACTTATAACTTTATGAAACTTGTGAAAACCCTAATTATATTTAAAGTATCATTAAGTACACTATGTTTTTCATGTCAACTTTTTTTCAATCATCATTAAAATAATAAATATTAAACAATTGTAGTGTAAGTAAACGTACGTTTAACCTAGAGACCAGCAGTCTACAAGTTATAGGGCGTAAACCAACTTTTTCTAAGAAAACATTTTATACTCTTGCAACTTGGATGAGTCAAAGCCAGGGAAATACCTTGAGGTGTAAAACGTCACGTAAAAAATGCCCCCAATAAAAATGAAACAACAGCATCGGAAGAGAAACCCTCCTTTGAAGACGACCGTGGCAAACGCATTAAAGATAACGACTTAAGGGCATGCACCTCGAATGTCCGGCAACTTAATTAGGAAGGTGCCGCTACCCAGCTGGTTGATGTGTTCGTAAAAGTAAAGGCTGACATCACCGCCGTCTAATAAGTGCGCATCAAAGCGAAGTTTTTCAACATGTCGCAGATTTTCGGGCACGCACCGACGGAAGAGAAGGACGATGTGACCGAAGATGCTTTCTATGAGCGCTTGGAGCGCACCTATGAGAGCTGCCCCACCACTATTTCAAAATCGTGATTGGCGACTTTAACGCGAGGGTGGGCAAAGAAGGTATCTTTGCATAACGGTCGGGAAATTCATGAAGAGGACTGAGTGGTGCCAGTTTAAAATGTTACGTAAGGTACCTCCAGGGGAGAAAAACTCTTGAGGAAACCGTGAGGATTGCGAGAAACAGGGTCAGAAGATACGTAAGGGCGGAAATACCGCATCCAGATTTGGATCAGCGGACCAGTCAAAGCTACTCCAATTCATAGAACTGGAGGAGCGTCGGCTTCTCCGACGTCAGTATCATTCCATAGGGTGTATTTCAAAGGCGAGATGCTGCAGGTTGACTGCAAGGATAAGCAAAGTGCTAACTGGCTACAAGGGATCGCTCCCAAGCTGGTGGGCTGTGAAGGTCCGCTCATGCACTGTATGACGGATTCCTCCCCACATGTGCAGGAAAACCGGACAAGTTTGCTCTGGAGCTCATGGCAGAACAGAGGGATTAAACTTCGGCCTGGCGAGTAGTCGAGAACAAAGTGGGAATTCCAGATGGATATTTAACTTGTTTGGACGACAAATACTACAAATTCATCCAGAAGGAGGGCTGCCGTCTAAATTACCGGTTTATCTCGGTAGTCATAAAGCTCTACAAGCCGAGGGCTACCGAGAAGAGCGGTACGTACGAAAAGATACAGGTTGACAACAACTGCAGAAGCCACAGTGGAAGTCCCGGCTATGAAGTCAGTCGTTGAAGAAGGGGCGCTACCCTCCACGCAAGAGCTCCTAAGGGGACTTCAAGACCTAGATGGCAACGCGAGGGACGGTGCAGATGAGGACCAGTTCCTCATAGAACCAATACTATAGTGCTCGCAGGTGTAGAGGTTGCCCAGGTGAACCTCCATCCCGCGGGGTTAGCATCCGCTGTCATCGCGAGCAGGTTCTCGTCGGATAACCTGGGCAACCTGCTCATATAGGGTCAACAAAGCAGAGGTTAAGAGCCTCAAAATGGACTCCAGGAGACACACATACTGCGCCTTCAGAGGTTGTACAGGACCTAGTGGAGTATTGCCGAAAGAACAGATTGCCTCTGATCCTGGGGTGTGATGCAATTCACGAGGTAAGTCTTTCCTTGAATTTATTATTAGTAATAATCTAAGTATGGAGAATGCACGGTGCGAACCTACATTCATCGCTAATAAGAGAAAGGAAGTGCTGGAAATCATGCTGAGTAACCGGGCGGGACTGATCTCACAGTGGAGGGTGTCTTCAGAAAGTAGGAAAATTGTAGGAATTTCCGTGAAAACGTCTTCTCAATAACAGAGGTAGCATAACTGAAAAAAACTCTGGCTAAAGGTAAGACGGACACAGTTCTAGTGACGGAATTTATACGTCCAGTGCGAAGAAGAGAGCTACGGCACTCTTGCGTGCGCATTTCCCGGAGACAATTAAGGAAGACCTGTCGTCGAACATAAGCCATCTTGCCTAGTTTGGGAAGTCGTGGAGAAACTGTTTACTACGGACTTAATCAGGTGAACTACGGCTTCATTCCCTAAATTCAAGTTCCCGGGGGTCGACGTCCTCTTTTCAGCACTTCTGCAGCGAGGAGAGCAGGTTCTACTACCCTACCTTGTTCAGCTGATGAGAGACAGCCTGGCCCTGTGGTATATCCCTGAACCATGGAGAACAGCGAAGGTGATCTTTTAACCGAAAGTGGGAAGGAAGGACTACTCACTGGCTATATCTTTTAGACCGATTAGTCTAATTTCCTTCCCACCAAACAGTATGGAAAATACCGTGGACCACGAAATAAGGACCGATACGCCGATAACGTCACCCCTACATGCGAACTAGCACGCTTACAGAGCAGGCAGATCGACCAATACTATTATGTGCCAGCTAACCTCCAAGATACAGAGCTGGATGGAAATTGGGGAAAAGTGTTATGCGTCTTCCTAGACATCGAAGGTGCATTTGACAACACGTTTCATACGAACGTAGCAAGGGCACTGGAGAAAAATAATGTAGCATCGCCGGTGCGCAGATGGATAGAAACCGTACTGCGCACCAGAATAGCTGAGACCACAGTAAGAGATACCAGTATTCGTCTCGACACTACAAGGGGCTGCCCATAGGGAGGAGGGCTATCCCCTGTGCTGTTGAACCTCGTCGAGGACTTGTGTTGCTAACTAACAATGGAATCCGCTGGCAAGGATATGCAGGCGACATTGTTATCATAGCTAGAGGTAAATTTGAGGACATTCTCTGCGATATCGTTCAAAGGGAACTATTCCTGGCCAAGAGATGGGGCAGAAGTGTTAAACTAAACACGAACCCCTTGAAGATGACCATCGTCCCATTTACGAAGCGCATGTCTCTGCCTTGCTTCAGGAACCTAACACTCGGAGGCAGAGAGATAGAGACGACTGGTCTCTCAGCAGTAATCCTAAATGGAGCGATTCCGCTCTATAGCTACTGCTTAGAAACTGTACAATCAAGTGGTACACCAACGGGTCGAACACGAAGAAATGTAGGAATGTATAGAACAACTAAATAGTCTTTCAGAACGTAACCAAGTGCACCTTATTTGTGTGTCAGGTCGTAAAGCAATAGCCGGTAATGAATTGTGTGATGAGCTTACAAGCTCCGCAGCATCCAGCAACATGGTAGGACCCGAACATTTCCTTGTGGTTGGTTCCTACACCATAAAAGAGCTGCTCCGGAATGATGAAGCAGTAGATAGGGGAAGGCAATGCAAAATCTCCTAGACATGGCGCCATGTCCAGTTGCTAATGAGTGGATACAACCTCAAAAAGTTTAAATTGAATATATTAACATGGGCCTAGCTTCTTGTGCAAATAACTTTCTGGTTCTGCGATTAAGAGTTTGAAACACCAGACCAGGGGTTAATGGCCTGCACAGCAGTCTTTTGGCGCCGGATTTAGGCCCTTGGATCCATGTTTCCAAATAGACATCTCATTAACACCTAGCAGTATGTTGGAACGTATCAATTTACTGGGGCTAGTTAAGACGCTGCGACTTAGGAGAGGGCACATTAGAACCCAAGTCGCGGTGCAATCCTCACTTACTTATCTAATCTCATCTAACCGAAGATTTCGAGACCGGAGCATACTCTTGTAGAACCCCAAGAGGTGTTCTAGTGACTGATGCCCACAGCATACTAAAATGATGGAGGGAGAACTTCTCAAACTTGCTGAATGGCAGTGAAAGTATAATGCCAGGAGAACACGATTCGATCGATGCCGATAGAGCAGGCGTTTCAATGCCCGACCATGAAAAAATTCGAATAGCAATTACAAAGCGGTGGGGCCAGATGAATTGCTCGCAGAGCTTTTCAAACACGGCAGCGAAGAACTAAGAAGTAGCATGCATGAGATTCTTTGTGGAATATGGTTGGACGAAAACATGCCCGAGGACTGGAATTTAAGTCTGCTCTGCCCAATCCACAAAAAGGGAGGCCCTACAATCTTTGTCAACTACCTTGGGATAAGCTTCCTCAATATCGCGTATAAGATTCTATCGAGCGTATTTTGTGAAAGATTAAAGCCCACCGTCAACAAACTGTTTGGATCTTATCAGTGTTGCTTTTTGCCTGGAGAATCAACAACTGACCAGATATTCACCATTCGTCTGAATTTGGAATCCCCACAAAACTAATACGGCTATATACATATACTAACGTTGAGCAATACCAAAAACTCCGTCAGGATTGGGAAGGACCTCTCCGAGCCGTTCGATACCAAACGAGGTTTCAGACAACATGACTCCCTTTTGTGTCACTTCTTCAACCTACTTCTGGAGAAACTAATTCGAGCTGCAGAACTAAATATAGAAGGTAGCATCTTCTATAAGAGGGCACGGCTGCTGGCGTACGCCAATGATATTGAAATCATTGGCCACAACAACGGCGTCGGTAGTTTAGCTTTCTCCAGAATGGATAAGGAAGCAAAGCAAATGGGTCTGGTGATGAACGATGGCAAGACGAAATGTCTCCTGTCATCAAACAAACAGTCCTCGCACTTGCGACTAGGCTTCCACATCACTGTTGACAGTCATAACTTCGAAGTTGTAGATAATTTCGGATGGAAGGACGCTATCTACCTTATGCTTAGGTAATACGTACAACCGTTAGGTACACAAAACTATTATAATCTATAGCAACAGGTTACAAGAATATAATGACATAATAGTTTAAGTTCCTCTCTTCCGGAAATGGAAAACTGTATTTATAAGTAGACGAAATTTAATAGAGCTCTAGTGATGGGCGATATTCTTACGTTTGGTAAAAATGTCAAAAATTCGAATTCATCTGTAAATATTTTCATGTTTATATCGTTTATCACACAGCCATATTGAAAATTTGGCACAATTCCGATTCCTTTGGCGCCCGATCTGAAGATACCGTTGGAAAGAGGAAGTCCTCCTGATTAAAAAATGTATGGGGTTATATATTCGATTCTGATATATATTCGACTTTAAAGTTAAAAAATTCCAGAAACTCGAACATTTCAACAAGTAATTTTACTACATTTAACACATTTTATGCACATTTTTCACTTCAAAATCATTTACTTAAACTGTAAGTATTTATAAAAAAATCACAATTTACACTTTTTGAAGGTTTTATAGACAAGAAATCTATAAAAGAAAGAAGGATTAAAAGAAATCATTTATGTGCTAACAATTATAAGAAAATGGAACGCTACCATATGATAATAAGCGAATATGAGCAAATAGCTGAAATTTATCTTTTTTCGCTATAATTCCTCTTTCTTTATTTAGCAATCCTAGTTCTAATAAAAACGAGTGTCTATAAATTATATTTCAAATTTAAATATTTGATAATATTTCGTAATATTTTCTTATTTAAATATAATAAACTACTAAGTAATATTAAATAATAATATTACGTAATAAAATAATAAAATACTTAGGTTTTTAAAGGAGTACTACGCAAAAGTACTTCAGTCACCCCGATATGATATTAATTTTAAAATATTATGATAGAGTTTTACTTATTTGAGTTTATTATATAATTCATAAATGACATTTTATGCATACATATACATTAGGGTGTTTTTTTTTTTTGAACTATTGATTTTTTTCAATCCCGTCACAAAATTTCCTTGGAAACACACTAAAAAAAATTCCCTGAAAATTTTAGCAATTAATATTAACATTAATAACTGGACCAAGGCATGTAAAAATTTTCCACAGAAAATACACAACAATTTTTTATCTTTAAATTCCAACAGATCAGAGGTGTTTTATATCATCTTTGGCAACCCCAAAGTAATGTGGCAACCCCAAATGCAACTCTGCAAAAAGCATAGATATGGCAACCCAAAAACTGGATAAGCTGTCAGCTTGACGAACCGCCATCTTTCCTTCTTCTTGGCGCATCATCCCGACTGCTAGCACGCTTCATCATTTTCGCTCTCCATTTCATTTTCATTTTCAATCATCAACTTTGTATCAGTATTTTCTATTTTAATAAATCTAAAATTATTGTCGACATCCCACATATTTGTGACCCCGACGTGATCGAAAAATGACGGAAGAAGAAGCGGTAAATCAGGTAATACAAAATTGCAGCATCGGGGCCAATTGGCAGAGGACATCCAAATCCGCAACGTGGAAGTGGCCAAAGTTCCATCAGGATCTCACCATTCTGGCACGCAAAGCCAGAACTGTGGATGGCGCAGGTCGAGTCACAATTCATCGCTGCAGGTATAACGAGCGACAAAACAAAGTACCACACCGTCGAGGCCGCGATCGAAAGCAATGTGATAGCTCAAATAAGCGACATAATTCTTAATCCACCGAACAGTGAACTGTATACCACGCTAAAAAATCGTATAATAACACAATTCGCGGACTCGGAGCAAAAACGTGTAAAAAAAGCTACTGCAGGAACAAGAGCTTGGTGATATGCGTCCATCACAGCTCTTGCGCGAAATGCAAAGTCTAGCCGGAAGCGAGATGAACGATAATATACTAAAGCCCATTTGGATGAGTAGGTTACCTTCCAACATGCGGCTAATAATTTCCATTAGCAACGAACCGCTCGACAAAGTTGCCCTGCTCGCGGACAAAATATGTGAGGTTAGCGACACCCCACACGTACACGTGGTCGAAACTCCAGATACAGCAACACGCAATCAATCCAGCATCGAGCAGCAGCTAGCCGAAATCACGAAAGAGATAGAATCAATAAAGGCGAACATAAATCGTCGATCTAGAAGTCGCAGCAGAAGCCGTCCTCCGTCACGTTCCGGTATGCAAAACAACAATTCGAATGGTTTGTGCTGGTACCATCACAAATTTGGTAACGATGCCAAAAAATGTCGTAGCCCTTGCGTGAAAAAGTTAAACTAACTAGTCTGTCGTCAATGGCGGTCGACGACAGGCTCAACGACAAAAACCGCCGCTTAATCATTCGAGATAAAAAATCAGCAATAAACTTCCTCATCGACACGGGAGCTGAAGTCAGCGTAATTCCACCGATGCAACAACAACGTAGATGCCCGTACAAAAACAACTACCTCTACGCAGCAAACAGGTCCACTATAAAAACTTACGGCGAAAAGACTATGTTCCTCAATCCGGGTCTACGCCGCCAATATTCCTGGAATTTCATCATTGCCGATGTGTCACAAGCCATCATCGGAGCTGATTTTCTATCGCATTTCAAATTAGCAGTCAACCTACGACAACGCAAACTCATCGACGACGTCACAAACACCAGTAAACTGTGTTCAATATCAACAAATAAAATGGTAGTTTCCAATTTATCTTACACCAAAGATTATCAGCCGTTCCACGATTTGTTGAGGGAATTCGAAGACATCACGATGGATAATAAGTCTACAGTCAAAAAACCACAACACTTTGTCACGCACCATATCGTCACCAAAGGACCACCAGTCTTCTCTAAACCGAGACGCTTATCTCCCGAGAAGTTAGAAGCCGCAAAAGCCGAGATACAACTCTTGCTGAACGCAGGCATCTGTCGTCCATCGCGCAGCCCATGGGCAAGCCCGCTGCACATGACAAAGAAGAAAAACGGCGAATGGAGGCCTTGTGGGGATTTCAGGCGACTAAACGTCGTCACCGAGCCTGACAGGTACCCCCTGCCACACCTGCACGATTTCACATACCAAAGACTGCAATTACAACGCCATTCGGCATGTTTGAATTTCCGTTCATGTGGTTTGGTTTGAGGAATGCCAGTCAAACGTTCCAAAGATTTATGGATCACATCTTCCGTGAATACGACTTTGCCTGGCCATACCTCGATCATATTTTGATATCATCGAAGGATATGAATCAACATCGTCATCATCTACAGTTAGAATTTAAAAAGCTACGCGAGTACGGCCTTGTTATCAACCGTTCGAAATGCACACTTGATCAGCCGCAAGTTGAATTTTTAGGTTTCTAAATAAACAGCAGTGGAATTTCACCCCCAGAAAAACGAGTACGGGCAATTAAAAATTTCAACCTACCTTCGAGAGTATGTGATTTGCGACGCTTTCTCGGTATGGTAAACTTTTTTCGCAGATTCTTGCCTTGCGCCGCAGAAAGGCAAATGACATTATTCAACCTCATAAAAGGGAACAAGAAAAACAACACATCACCAGTTGATTGGACAGTTGAAGCAGAGGAGGCATTTCAACAATGCAAAAACGACTTATGCAAAGCAACTTTACTCGCTTACCCAAAACACAGGGCATAACTCAGTTTGACGGTTGATGCATCTGGAGCTGCGGTAGGAGCTGTACTACAACAACACGACAACGACCAGTGGCAACCACTAGGTTTTTATTCCGAACGCCTTACTGAAACACAAACAAGATACAGCACTTACGATCGTGAACTATTAGCGGCATACAAAGCAGTCAAATATTTTCAACATATGCTAGAAGGAAGAGAATTTTTCATCCTCACCGACCACAAGCCATTGCAGTACGTGCCCCAGCAAAAGCTTGAAAAGGCATATCCGCGTCAAATGCGTCATTCGGAATTTATCGCACAATTCACAACAGACATTCGGTACATTCCCGGAAGAGAGAACGTAGTAGCTGACGCCATTCATACTCCAAGCACCATCGACTTCGCCAAACTTGCGGAGAGTCAAAAGTCTGACTCAGAACTCAAAAACTTACAAAACTCGAATACCAGCCTATCAATCAAACCTTTCACGATTCCAGGCACCGCTGTAGACATTTTTTGTGACGTAAGCACCAGCCAAGTCCGACCGTACTCAACTCCTTCGTTTCGTAGAACAGCTTTCGACTCCATACATAACATGGCACACCGGCGCCGCTAAAACAACTAAATTGATTGCAGAAAAATTTGTATGGCCGAGTCTCAGAAAAGATTGCCGCTTATGGTCCAGGCAGTGCATCCCGTGCCAAAGAGCTAAGGTGCAGCGCCACAACAGAGCACCGTTGTCGACATTCACGTTACCAGAGCAACGATTTGACCACATAAATATGGATATCGTCGGACCATTACCACCTTGCTAGGGTTATCGATACTGTTTGACAATAGTCGCTCGTTATTCCCGATGGTTAGAGGCACTCTCGCTCGAAGACATGGCGACAGAGACCATTGCTTTCAATATCTACACGCACTGGATCGCTAGATTTGGAGTACCGAGTAGAGTAACAATGGATCCAGGTAGACAATTTGAATCTATACTATTCCGAAAACTTTCCAGGCTTTAAAGCATCCAGCACTTACGTACCACTTCGTATCATCCCGCGTCCAACGGGATTATAAGCGATGGCACAGATCATTAAAAGCAGCGATAAAATGCTACATGACAGACAACTGGGTCGAGGTTCTCCCACTCATCCTTCTAGGTTTTCGTTCCTCATGGAGAGATGATTTAAGAGCGACACCCGCAGAGATGGTTTATGGAAATACACTTCGATTACCTGGCCAGTTCTTTGCCGAAAAACATACCCACAATGCCAATAAAGGTGAATTCATCGAAAATCTACGCATACGCATGCAGTCATTAAAGCCGTCACCAACTACAAACAACTCAGCGCACGTACCGTTCGTAGAAAAGAACTTACACTCAACACAATCAGTCTTCGTGCGAAACGACTCAATTCGTCCACCTCTTCAACCACCTAACGAGGGACCATTTCCCGTAGTCGAACACGGCGACAAATTTTTCAAAGTCAAAATCCGAGGGAAGGACGTAAACATTACCATCGACCGGTTAAAAGCAGCTTTCGTCGCCGAAGATTACGAAACCCTGTCGAATCAAACAGTTCAACACAAAGAGTACCAAACAAAATCTGGTCGTCGAGTACGCTTTCGTCTTCCCGATGGGGGGGAGTGATGTGGCAACCCCAAATACAACTCTGCAAAAAGCATAGATATGGCAACCCAAAAACTGGATAAGCTGTCAGCTTGACGAACCGCCATCTTTCCTTCTTCTTGGCGCATCATCCCGACTGCTAGCACGCTTCATCATTTTCGCTCTCCATTCCATTTTCATTTTTAATCATCAACTTTGTATCAGTATTTTATATTTTAATAAATCTAAAATTATTGTGGACATCCCACACATCGCTTTGACTTATGGCGAATATTTTTCAGAATTGTTCACTCTACAAAAATGCCCAGTGTAACAAAGGCGTAACTCACACCGGCGAGGTAGTACGGGGCACTAAAACCAATTTTCCATGAAATTCGCATTTTTTGTATTTGTCTTGTAAATAACAAAAGCTACAGAAAAAAACACAATTCAGAGAAAACTGGGGTCGAATCGTTACATCCGTGAACGTATCACTCGTCACGTAAAAGGCTGTATTTCGTATTAAGACATACGTGATCGTAACGCTTCTATCATATTCTGGCAGGTTAGGTTAGGTTAGGTAAAAATGGCTGATCGATGATCCCACGTAGACTAACAAATTAGTCCTTTGTGATGCCATTAAATGAAAAAAAAAAAAAAAAACTCCCGTATTCGGACTTACAGGTTGCCGAAGCGCTTTGTAGCCAATATAAAGTTACACAGACGCTTAACTTCAACCCCCGCCAATTCGGTGGGGTGTCCAAAGGTATGCGCCCCCAAGTGTCTTAGTCTTGACCTCCCAAAAGCAGGACAGTCAAGCAGGAAGTGCTGGCTTGTTTCTACCACATCTTCCTCTAAACAGCATCTGCATTCAGCATCCGGCAAGATACCCATTCTTACCGCATGTAAGCCAATTGGACAGTGGCCTGTTAAAAGACCCACTAACAATGAGATGTTGGCCTTACTGAGGACTAAGAGATCATTTGATCTCCTGCGATCTATACTGGGCCAGAAGGCTTTTGCAACCGCACAAGTGCCGGTGCTGGCCCAGCGTTGGACGAGCATCCGCGTGGCCCAGCTATCTAGTAGTAGACCACAAGAAGAAACAGGAGCACCGATCCGTTTCCATTCTACCGATAATGATTCTCGGGTGCCTTTCCTTGCTAACTCATCAGCTTTGCAATTGCCCGCAATTCCGCTATGGCCCGGCACCCACACCAGTCTAATCACGAAACATCTGGCTGCTAGAGATAACGACGTTACACATTCTTCGACCAACCCTGAACGCACTTCGAATGAGTTCAAGGCTAATATAGCCGCTCTACTATCTGAGTGAATAGTCACTTGTCTGAAGGTGGATGCACACTGCAACAGCAAATCAGCTGCTACCTTGATGGCTGCGACCTCAGCCTGGAATACACTACAGTAGTCGGGAAGTCTGAAACAGGAGTTGATGGAGAGCTCCCGACAGTAGACCCCTCCACCAACTTTCCCCTCAAGCTTTGACCCATCCGTGAAGAAGCTTGCTGCCCCTCTCCTCCAACGGCTTCTTCCCACCCACATCTCCCTCGTCGGTATATGGGCAGAGAAGGAGCCGCCAGAGTTCGGTACGGCGATTCCATGATCCAGATGATCCGGTATGCAGTCAAAGTTTGTAAGGATATCCGAATGACCAGATGCACGTTCCTTTAAGAAACCATATTCTCTGAGTCTAATAGCCACCTTCGCGGCTATGCACCTACCGGCAATGTCCACCGGCGTAATGTTCAAAATTGCATTAAGTGCCATAGTTGGGGTAGATCTTAATGCACCGCATATGCTAATTAGCGCAGCCCGTTGAACGCTTTCGAGCTTTTTGGCCAGTGAGGTCTTCCCTAAAGCCCTCCACCACATGAAGACACCATAGAACAAGATGGGCTTTACTATGGTGTCATAGAGCCAGAGGATCACTTTCGGTGAGAGACCCCATCTTTTGCCAATAGCTCCTCTGCAGCAGTATAAGGCAATAGATGCCTTTTTTGCTCTCTCCTCGATATTCGGCTTCCATAAAAGCTTCTTATCCAGTATGAGCCCTAAATATTTCACTGAGTCCGCCGGCTGCAGGTGAATACCTCCTATCTGCGGCAACGGTGCCGCCGGGATTTTATATTTTCGGCTGAATAAAACCATTTCCGTTTTGTTAGGATTAATGGCGAGTCCACTTCCGGCCGCCCACTTTGTTACATCGCTGAGATATCCCTGCGTCAACTCGTACACGGTGCTAAGGAACTTTCCTTTGACCATAAGTGCTACATCGTCTGCGTAGGCAATCACCCGGCAGCCGCGATCCTCTAGTTTTTTGAGCAATTCGTCAACAACCAGGATCCATAGAAGAGGAGAGAGAACCCCACCTTGTGGTGTTCCCCTACTCACCCTACGCCTCGCACGCGCGCTGCCCCATTCCGTTTCGATCACTCTGTCACACAGAAGACTGAGAATGAGGCACTTGAGGTTCGATTCTACCCTAATACCGTCAAGGGCAGTTACTACTGCCTCCGGTAGGACATTGTTGAAAGCTCCCTCGATATCCAGGAAGGTCCCAACAGCGAAGTCCTTGGCTTCAATGGCTTCTTCGAGCCATGACACGATAGTATGCAAGGCAGTGTCTACTGACCTGCCTTTGCGATAAGCATGTTGTGCTCTAGACAAATAGTCTCTCGGAATGCTCTTCCTTATATACCAGTCCATCAGCCTCTCCAGAGTCTTTAACAAGAAGGAGGAGAGGCTGATTGGCCTGAAATCCTTGGCCGTGACATGGGAGCCCCTGCCAGCCTTCGGGATGAATGTAACCTTGACTCGTCTCCAGGCCCCCGGGATGTAACCTAATCGGATGCAGTTCGCATAGATAGGTGCCAACCAGCTGCATGATACCTTAACAGCTTGTTGCAGCTGCGCTGGTATGATGCCGTCTGGTCCCGGGGACTTGAATTGTTCGAACGAGTTAATCGCCCACGTCAAATGCCGCTCATCCAGGATGCTGACAAAGGCCGCGCAGTCGTCATGCGGCACCCCGATAGATCCCCTAGCAGAGGACATGTTACACGGAAAGTGAGCGTCGACAAGCATTTGAAGTGTTTCTTCACTGCTGAGGGCCCACTTCCCATTTTCGTCCTTGAGATACCCCAGGGACACTGGGGTTTTTGCGAGAATACGCCTGAATCTCGAGGACTCGTGACAGCCTTCCACTTTTTCACAGAAGCGCTTCCACGAGGTCCTCTTAGCCTTTCTTAACTCGGACTTGTATATTGAAAGTCCTACTTTATACAAAGCCCAGTCATCAGATAACCCACTCCTGCGGGCCTTGTTGAAAAGCCGTCTGCAAGACGCCCTAATATCTGAGAGCTCCATAGTCCACCATAGAGGTTTCTCTTTGCCCTTCGGCGATCTCAGCGGACAAGACCTCTCCAGCGCAGCCTTACACGCCGAGCTGAAGACTTCAACCCACTCCTCCACCGCATCGGTGGTGGCCAACGCGTCCACCTCCGGTGCGCGCGGGAGAGTTTGCCGAAGCCTTCTGCGGTAACCTACCCAGTCCGTGTACCTAGGATTCCTAAAGGATTTCCTAGGCGGACGTTCTCCGACTAGACTAAACTCGATGTACCTGTGATCCGAAAAGGAGTGATCGTCGAGGACCCTCCAGTTCGAGATCAGCGGGGCAATCGCTTGTGAGGTTAGGGTGAGGTCGAGGACCTCCTCCCTGCCAGCGGTCACAAAAGTAGGAGAGTCTCCTCTATTAAAAATGCGAAGATCTTCGCCAATAATGAAATCAAAAAGCGACTCACCTCTAATGTTCGTATCCGAGCTTCCCCAGATTTGGTGCCGCGAGTTAGCGTCGGAGCCGATGATGACGCCAGTGCCAGCCTTAGACGCTTCGGCTAAGGTCCTTCTCAGCATTAGGGGAGGTGGCTCCACCACATCATCGTGTGGCATATATGCGGAGATAAGCCAGAAATCTCCGGTGTCACACTCCAGTTTCGCTGTCACAATGTCAGCACTGCTGAAATTAGGTAAAAGAAATACCGTTAATTCATTCCTTACCAGCATACAGGCTCTGTTCCTACCTGCACCCTTGGCCGACAGGAGCCTGTGGCTCTTTGTCCTCAATCCAGATATCCCGTTACCAGTCAGCCACGGTTCCTGGATCAGGACGACATCAGCTCCATCTTGTTCCAGACGGAGCAATAGATTGGCGGAGGCCGCCTTCGCATGCTGGAGGTTAATCTGGAGGAATTTCATCCTTCAGACTTTCCCCCAGGAGCGCTATTTCAGCGCCTAAGTCGTGGTCGACCCGAACCTCCTCAAACAGTCGTTCGAGGCTGAAGACGGAGTCGCCAATCGACGAACCGCCCCCAACACTCGCCACATCCGAGAGATCCGGATCGATTTCCACGGTCATTTGACCGTTGGCGCCCTCTGTCGCACCGATTTCCACGGTCGTTTGACCGTCAGTAACCTTCGACACCTCCACCGCAGGCACCGCAGCTTGGAGGCCATCAGCCCTGGCATCAGATGGAAGTACTTTCAGCACTACCATCTCAAAACCATAGCTTATGGCTCCCTTTGTTTTGCTGAGAGGACCGATGGATTCCGTGTTTAGCATTATCAGCGCTTGCCGATACGGTTCATCAGTCCTCTCCAGCCATAAGACTTTCCAGTCCTGCGCTGGAAGTGAGGGATTGCAATATTTGAGGATTTCCTCAATCTCACTCGGAGTGGAAGGTTCGGCCGGCAGCCAGACTCGAGCCCTAGGACGAAGGGGAAGATCCTCCTTGGCCACGGCCTCCAGTCTGGCTCCCTTCCAGACCTCCCCCACCTGAGAGACTGCCTTCTTGTACAAGATGGCCGATCTCTCATCAGCACAACAAGTGAGCTTATGTAGCCCCTGGTGCCAACCGGCACTCACACATTTCGGGGGTGGCCCCGGGTTTTCCTTGACCACCCTCAGGAAGACCGATGAGATAGCCGCTGCTACCCTCTTCCATTCATCATGGGAGATGGCTCCGTCCTCTCTACTGCGGTCAAGCACCCCCAGTATTCTGGCCCCAGCACCTTTAGCGATTTCGCTGAAGGTTGGCGCTTTTCCTGTCCGCGGTTTCTTAACAAGGGAGGTTTCTCCCTCATGCGACCTCTGCCGCTTGACCGCCGGTTCTGTCCTGCTGGTTTTCAGTTCTACCCTATCGTCCTCGCTCAGCACTTTCTTGGCCCACTCAAGCGTACTAGCATGCTGCTCAGACACCTGACCAGCATGCTTGTCGCCGTAGCGCTCCAAGATTTTGGCCGCCAATCGGCGGTCAGACTTTAGCTTTCTAGCTAAAGCTGCCTTGCTCTTATTCCCTGTGGATCCTTTCATAATTCTAGCTGAGGTTCCCCTGCTAGTGCTGGCGATTCCGCCGCGTATGAATGATCCACCCTTCGCTACTACTGCTGCCGACGGTTTAGCGCCGGTTACCCCCAGTCTGCTACCTACGGAGACACCTACTGGAGTCCTTGTCTTGTCGCTGCCATTAGTCGGCGACGGTTTCGTCGCCATAGGAGCAGCATCCCCACCTAGGTTGGATCTAGGTGCCGATTTCGAAAGCCCTTCACCTCCCTTCGTCGTTCTTCCGTCAGTTAAATTGTTGTTTACCTTGTCCATGCAAAAAGGGTCCCCACTCAGAACCGCTATCCGTCCCCCGGAAAGGTAGTCGCCTTTTATGGTCCCAAGGTTATCTCGATGACGAGGCCAAGGCGAGGGTTGACGTACGCCCTTATGAGGCAATACGTTCAGAGCCGACCAGCGCAAAGAAGGAGTCATCTCAACATTCACCTACCACGCCAACTTAACGACGACGGGGGGGAACGTACTCTGAGGCCTGCCAGAGTTTTAACGGGACGGGGGCAGTTGCGACATTAGCCTGTCAGCCATTTCCGATGAGTGTCACCTCATCGTACTCAGGTGTCAGAATCCGCCACCACCAGCCCAGGGTTCCAAATCTAATAAAAAAGTTTCCAAAAAACCAGCCCAGAGTCGTCTCTTTAGCGTCACCCAGGATGCTCCAATAAAAAAAGATTTCTTCTCATATGCACCTGCACGCCGCGCAAAATATTTGCAAAATATTTGTTTATATCAGCTGCAAAAACATCATTGCCGCAGTTATTTGCTTGCTCGAACATCCCCTATATAAACGTATCCGTTCATTCGAATCGTCATTCGAACGCGAACTACCAATCATAATAGACAAATTTATGGAAATGTGTCTCTTATCGTTTGGTCGATTGCGGTTCGCTACCACGGTGTCCATTTCTTGTGTGTGATAAGAATCGCAATTTTGGACGTAGTGACTTATTGTTAATTTTATGCAGATGTTATGTAATGCCTCACAAACGTTAGCAAATCTTCCACTTTTGTGGGGTGATACCTTCCTCTCTTGCCATATTCTAAAATTCTCCACCGTCTTTTTAAGATTCCAATGCTTTCTTCAACGATACATCTACAAAGAAAATTTTGTTAATGAGGACTCATTTTTTTTTATACTTACGCTATTGCTACGATCTCTTAGCTATCTCCGCACTATTTTTTTATGCCCATTACTTCATTGTGGCTGATACATAGATAATACTACTACCATCTATATGATCTTATGATCTCTGTTAGCTGGATTATAACTATAGATATAGATATATAAGATAAAGCATTTTTGTGAAGCAACTTGTGTTAGTTTCCAAAAAAATTTATCATAAAGCATTTTGTTTGTTAATAAAGCATTGCTTTTTTGGGGAAAATACTGTTGAATTTTGGCTCAGGGAAATCCACCGTTGAAAAGACATTTGCTAAGCTGGAAACAGACGAATTGAGCACCGTATACAATGATGCTCTAAAAATTTGAAAGCTATGTTCAAAGTGGGTCCCTCGCAAGTTCATAATCCAATAAAACGATGAATAACTGATTCTGAGAAGTATTTGAGCGATCTTTAATCGTAATAAAATCGAATTTTTGCGTTGGTGTGTGACAATAGAAACATAGCTCCACCATTTGTCACTGGAGTCCAATCGACTGTCATTAAAGTGAACTGCACATGAGAAACCGGTTCTCAGGCGTGGAAAGACGAAAAAGTCGGATGGAAAGGTTATGACGACTGATTAAAGAGCCAGTTATAATCCATTGCACTGCGTATTTGGTTGCAGTTCTTTTCTACTATTACAAATACTTAGCAATTGTATTATTTCTGAAAAATAATCTGTTTAAAATTGTACTCATATATTCTAATGATTCCTACAAACATGAATTTTGAACAAATACTTATTATTTAAAATATAATTTTTGTTTTAATGAGTTGTATTAAATTTTGACATAAAGAGATAAAAGGTATTCTATGTCCTTTTCCTGGTTCTAAGCTACCTCCTCACCAATTTTCAGCCAAATCGGTTCAGCCGTTCTTGAGTTTAAATGGTGTAACTAACAACAACTTTCTTTTATATATATGGATATACATATATTATTAATTTATTGGGACCTTAAAATACCATCCAAAGCAATGTGGAATTTAAAAACTATTGTGAATTGAAAATACATTACGATCCGTTTGCTATCGTATGTCATAATGCCAATCATAGCATACGATTGACGAATCACGTAATTTTCTTTCGTATGTTTGCCGATCCGTGCACGGATGCAACGATTCGACCCCTGGTTTTCAATAGGGGTATTCTCTAGCTCTTCATTACAGATATTTCCTCTTTGTGCACCGGCACAACAACAAACGCACGCAGAAAATTATTTGCAATAGCTGTGAAATATGTCAGACCAAAATCAATGTTTATTCTCGTGTAATGACACGTAAAAAAATAACTGCACCCCTGTGCTAGCTGTCATTTTACTTAAATACATATTTTGACGTTAAATTGTTGAGAAAGGTAAATTTTAAATAGATTTTATAATTTATATTTAAATTATAAAGATTTGTTACACTGTTTTTGTTAATAATGAATTATGAATGCAGAAGGTGCGCTAATTCACAATAGCCATGCACAATAGTCATTTACAATAAATTGACTGAATCAGCCGTTCATATAACACTAGATTCTGCAACGGGTGCTCTTGTGCCCTTGTATATTTCGGTATAGGATGTTTGCAATCTGCAATCCTGCAAGAGCAAGAGAATCCGCCAAATGTGTTTTCGCTTGACAGATTTTACATGGACGAAAACACAAGTTTTAGGGCGAAAACCAGTTTTTCCCACGAAAACATGTTTTCATTGTCGGTACGAACATAGTATTACGTATTTATGAAAATTCTATAAAGCCTTACTTAAAAAGCCGAATATCTCGAAAAGTATTAATGATAGCGATTTTGACCTCGGACTTTTTTTGCAGCAAATAAAATTTCGTACAAGTGTGTGATGAACATTTTTTCTATAGCTCTTGTCATTTACGAGATATATAAACGAAAATGGGAATCTCGTGGAAAAATCTGGTTTAAGGTCCCATACTACCTCGCCGGTGTGAGTTACTACTTTGTTGCACTGGGCACTTTTGTAGAGTGAACAATTTTGAGAAATATGCGTTTAAAGTCAAAGCGATGCCATAAAACATGTAGTATGTGTTGTAGGAATTTAAAGATAAAAAATTGTAGTGTATTTTCTATGGAAAATTTTTACATGCCTTGGTCCAGTTCTTAATATTAATATTAAGAGCTAAAATTTTCAAGGATTGTTTTTTAGTGTAATTCCTAGGAAATTTTGTGACGGGATTGAAAAAAATTAATAGTTCAAAAAAAAAACACTCTAATATACATGTGTATATGGAAAATATGTTCACAACTCAATTATAGGTTGAAAAATGTTGGAAAGTATTTTTTGATTATAGTTAGTATAAAAAAAGAATTGGGCGAAAGTACAAACAAACAAAAAAATAAATATCCTACATATTTCGGTATTAAGATGTGGCAACGCTCGCTTTCCTCATAATTGTAAGCAATCTAACCTGCAAGCGGGTAGTTGTTAGCAAAAAACGTGTAAGCGACTTGTTATTGTTCACTTTTGCATTCCTTAAAATATTTGTTACTTTTGTTCAGAGAGCGGGAAAAAAGTAACACATAGCTATTTAATGTTCAATGGTTGTCTCGCTCTAACCAATGGGAAATATCGCATGCTGTTCTAACAGAATACATACATTTTGTTAGCAAATCTCTTCACAGTATGTTACGGGTAACAAATTCTTTTGTTAGCGTATAGATTACCTATGTGTTATAGATAACAAAAAGTATTTGTTACCCGAATATCTGTTAGTATTATTATTTTCGTTATCAGTTCGTTACCTATAACATATAAACATGTTAGTAGGAATAGGGCAGAAACAAAATTATTTGTTAGCCATTTGTTACTTCTAGCAAATTCAATTCATTTAAATAAAATTCGCTTTATTCATTAATAAAATCAAAATAATCAATTATTTACTTAAACTAATAGCGAGCTCCACGTAATGCTCGTCCTCCAAGTCACCGGTGATGCGGCTAATTGAATGGTGCGTCTTTGTTATACGCATCCAAATGCTCCAAATGATTTCTGTAATATTAAAAATTTTAATTACACTCACGACATTCAATTCACAATGCTTACCTTTTTCTCCTTGTTAAGCTTTTTCGTTTACTCTACAAAAAGAAATTAATAACATAATTAATAACATAATACATATATATGTATAAGAAATTAATTATAAAATATCAAATTATGGAATAACGAACTTTCCTCATTAAAATCCAAAATAAACAGCGCTTTTCGTTTTCTTCTTCTTGAAAAATTGGGCATTCGTCTCTCCTATTCTAGCAACTTAATAATACAATATGTTTAGAAAGTTGATAATTTTTCTCTATCATACTTACGTATTCTCCCATTCAATTGAAAATTCCAGAAAATGTAACAGTGTTAGTGAACAGCTGAAAATGTTTCAATGTGTTTGTGCAATCTGTTACCTCCGTCTTGCAGGGTAACGTTCTCAACAATGAGTGTGCTAACTGATTTTTAAATTATTATTATATATATTATATATCACTATCACCTAGAACTTATTATGAAATAAATATAAAATTTGATTTGGATATAAATTGGTTATATTATTTCGTTATCATGCACTCATATTGAAACAAAATTTGAGTTGTCGTTATAAAATGGATAAATTTTGGTTATTATATCTGTCAGCGATTTTCATTTATTTTTGACGATACATGGTTTTGTATTTTAGGTGACTATGTATATATTATTATATTTAATATATGAGTTTTGGACATAAAGTAGTTATGTAATTTTTATAAAAAAGATTTTTTAGGAAAAAAAACTTGTTAAAAGTGTAAAATGTGGATGTATTTGAAAGTTTATAGTGTAATTTAATAAATTTGAAGTGCAAAATGTGAATAAAGTGTGTTTAATGTGGTGAAATGGCTTCTTGAAATGTTCGAATTTTGCGAATTTTTGAAATTTAGGGTCAAATATCTCGTAAACTAAGCGTTTGCGGTACCTATAACTCATATATTTTTTAATCAGGAAGACTTCCTCTTTCCAACGGTAAAATCGCGGCGCCAAAGAAATCGGAATTGTGCCTATATTTAAATATACAAAGTTAAAAATTTGGAAAATTTTACTGAAACAGTGTGAAAGACTTTGTGTTATTAATACAAATTTTTGAATATTTAATCGGGAATATTTTAAAAATTTAGCATCATTAGTTTGGCATATTCCTCCTCTAGAGAAGCTCTCCCATGCATACGTACCTCATTTAAACCGAAATTCGCTATTTTTACCCGACTGCCAAAGTAATCGCAATCGCGCCGAAAATTTAGACAAATAAATTGTACGTGGAAGCACCCTCTATTCGTTAGTTGTTGTGAGTACTGATGACCAAATATTATCAGTTATCGTGTCCGTAACCTAAGGGGAAACAATATTAATAATTAGTAATTAGTAAAATTGTAAATTGTGATTATGATTCGTAACTTAGGTAATGTTTTTGGTGCGTATCGACGCATAATACTGTGTCAACGTGAAAAGGCTGTAGCAGGGATTCGATTGAGCCATGTGTAAGCTAATGGTTTAATAAATTTATTATGCGTAATATTACGTAAATATATTTCAGAGTTTCGTACAGGGAAGTTCCATTGAAGCAATCTGCGATAACTAAAGTTGGTGCTGAAATGGTTGGTGCTGCAATGTGGTGGTGGATTTTATGGCATTTGTGGCACGAGTCCGAGCATATTACAGTAATTACTAGTCCATCTAAGTTCATGTTTTGCCAAACATTTTATGAAATATTCTGCAAAATATCAGAAAACTATCCCTTAGGTTAAAATAATAATGGGGTGAAAAGTTTTAGGCCGGCTTTAGTATATCATAATAAGAATATTTTTAATTAAAGTCGTTGAGATATTTGCATTTAAATTTTGTACATTTTGTTTTGCACTTTGGGAAAACTTTAGTATACCGTCCCAGGATTTCGGGAATAAAATGGGTATTGCCGGATAGAGGAAATTCTCCACATAAAGAATATAAATACTTATAGCCGCAGAAAGCTAATAGTTTTCGAGATATTCGCGTTTAAAGTTGAAAATTACAACTATTTTAACAATAACGAAAGAGCTACAAACTGTCAAAAATCAATCGTAATCAACCTTATCGACATCACTTGTAAAATAACTAAAAGAATTAAAGTAAACAGATTAGATTAAGAAAAAACGTTAACTTCGGCTGCACCGAAGCTAATATACCCTTCACAGGTGCATTTCTTTTAGTAACTATGAGTCCAGTTTGTATGGAAGCTATACGTTATAGTAATCCCTTGTGAACAATTTTTTCGGAGATTGTATTATTACCTTAAGCAGTAACCCATTAAATTTTGTGAAGATACCACATCAAATGCAAAAGTTTTCCATACAAGCCCTTGATTCCGATCGTTCAATTTGTATGGCAGCTATATGCTATAGTTAGTCGATCTGAACAATTTCTTTGGAGATTACATTGTTGCCTTAGAAAATAATCTATACCAAATTTCGTGAATATATCTTGTCAAATGCAAAAGTTTTCCATATCAGCACTAGATTCCGATCGTTCGTTTTGTATGGCAGATATGTGCTAAAGTAAGCCGAGCTGAACAATTTCCTCGCATATTACATTATTATCTTAGAAAATAACCTGTGCCCACTTTTGTGAAGATACAGTGTCAAATGTGAAAATGTTCCATACAAGAACTTGATTCCGATCATTCAGTTTGTATGACAGCTATATGTATGTTATCAAATTTTTTTCGCGTTGAACTCCTTTTCGCAATTGTATTAATATGTTTTCGCGTTGAACTTCTTTCTGCGTGGGCGGCCTTCGGCCCCGCTTCAAAAAAATTACCCTGGTCGATCCAATACTATGTTCGGACCGACAACGAAAACATGTTTTCGTGAAAAAAACTGGTTTTCGCACGAAAACTTCTGTTTTCGTCCAAGTAAAAACTGTCAAACGAAAACAAAGTTCTCGTTGAAAACTAGTTGAAAACTTACATTCCACTCATTATAATCGGTTCCTGCTCCAGTTTAATCTATGGTTTTGGAAGACATATTTTGCCGGCCCTAAATTGTCACTTGATATTTGTTTACATTCCATACAAGTAATTTGTAAGGGGTTTAGATATATGGGCATAGTCCTTTATAAATCTGCGGTAATAACCGGGAAGACCCAAAAACGAACGTAAGGATCTCAATGATTTCGGCTCTTGATAATTTGGGATTGCCTCGACTATGCTGGGGCATGTTCGGATACCTTTGTATGAGACGCTGAAACCTAAGAACTCGACTTCCTGTTTAAAAAATTTGGTTTTCTCTAAGGACACTCGCATTCCTGCTCCCTCAATTTTTTTTAATATGGAATCAACGTGTTTATGGTGTGAATTTTCATCAGATGAGAAAACTATGATGTCATCAACGTAAACATGGCATATTTTTCCAATATCTTCCCGTAAAACGTCATCTATGACCCTCTGGAATATGCTTGGTGCATTTTTTAAGCCAAAGGGCAATCGACAAAATTCATACTTGCCGTTGTTTACGCTGAACGCTGTTTTGCACCTATCTTTTTCTGAAAGGCAAATCTGATGAAAACCAGACTTCAGATCGGGTGTGGTAAATAATTTCGATTTCCCCAAATTTGAAAGTATTACGCTAGTGTCTGGGATCGGGTATTTATCCGATGTAGTTTGATCATTTAGCTTTCGAAAATCGATGACCATTCTTAAATTTTGTTTCCCTTCATCGTCTAATCCCTTTTTCGAAACTATATGAACAGGTTAATTATAGGGTGAGTATGATTTTCTAATTATGCCATCTTTAAGTAGAGATTCTATTTCCTTGTTTATAAAATTTGCCGCGGATATTGGGTAAGGGTAGCTTCTTGAATAAATGGGATTGTCGATTATAGTATCTATTGTTGCTATTACGTTTGTGTTATATGGAAGTGATCTATTAGGATTCGCAAATGCATTAAAGTTACGTTTAATAAGTGCTTCTATACTGCAAGGCATTTCTATTGTCTTTGCTATTGTCATGTTTACTTGTTGACACTGAAAAAAGTTGAGAACCTCTTTTCCATTTTTATGGAAAATGAGTCCAGCTTTTGTGTCAATTATGGCATGGATATATTTCAATAAATCATATCCGATGATTCCATCAAAGGAATCTAATTGCGGTAAGATATAAAAGGTGTCCGTTGTTCCCATA